>NC_034193.2:38915326-39157821 GCF_002021735.2 Oncorhynchus kisutch | reverse complement strand
TTCTCCTTCTCCTTCTCTCTTCCCCTCTTTCTTTCCTCTGTCTTTCAGGATCAGAAGTTTTCTATCTTCCCTCCCTCCCTCTCCCCATCACAGGGTGGGGTCCAGTCCAGACACACACATCCACTAGGCAGAGTCATCCCCCAGAGTGCCATATTCTGTAGTGTTGCATAATGTTCTGTAGTGTTCTGTCACCCCCTTATGAATTGTAGTTCCTCCACCCGACTCCACAGATGCTCAATCAGGCCAAGCTGTCCGGCCATTTTCCCATCTCAACCCTCTGATTAATATGACTGCAGCATTTCAAGATGGGCCTGACGGTAGCGCCATAACGTCATAACTACTGTTGTACTGTTTGTACTGTACTGTCTATGGGGGTTATTTGAGGATACATGTGTGATTACTAAATTAAACTAAACCAAAGTTGTTGTTTTTGACATACAGCACATACTGAGCACCCATAGTCAGTGAAAGTAAACCTGAGATTGTCACTAGCATTCACACACGCACGGTTTTCACACCTAGCTAAAAAGGCAAAGAATGGTATTGAGATGCTGATTAGCTTTCAATGTACACCAAACACCCACTCCAGTGCATCCGCTAAATCGGTCCCACCAGAAACGAGCCACGGTGCTTAATCACTTCCTCCTCTGTGTTTGGGTTCTAGCTGCAATGAGTGTGTGAGTGAGTGTGTCTGTGTGTGTGTGTATGTGTGGCCCCAGCCTTAGGAAAAACGTCAGAGGGGTCCGGGGGGCCTCTCCTCCCTGAGGCTACACTCCCCAATGGTCTCTCTGATGTTACTGATACTCTCCTCATGTCCTTCATACATCACTCCCTCCCTCCCTCCCTCTTTCACCCCACCACCACCCACCCTTTGAACTCTTGCAGAAAAATAGAGAAATACGCACAGGCACATACGAAGGCACACACACACCATCCTGTGGGAACAGCTGTGACCTATCATTTCAACAGCCCCCCCCTTCCCACACCCTCCTGTTTTCTCGCCTGGAAAACGATACCTTAATAGATCTACCACTCCAAGGCCTCTCAAGTGTTTGGCTGGTCTGGTGAGAGTATTCCTGGGTGACTGGAATTCATTGTACCCACCCCCAACCCCACATCCCAGCCACCTCCCATACTCCATCCCAAACCCTGAGGGCCAAGGGGGGGGGGGATGTGGGGTGGAATGGGGGCAAGGAGGAGGAGGATGGTGGCATGGCAATGAGAGAGAGAGAGAGCGCCCGTTTCAAAATAGCTCACAGAAAATCTACCCTCTTTCCAACCTCTCTCCCCCTTTCCCTCCTTCCCCTCCCTTCTTCCCCCAGCAGTAATGGAAACCACCACTTAACCAGGCCCTGGGACAAACTGGGGCGTTATTGTTGACGAGCAGAGCGACTGAACGGAAAAAAGGACACAAGAGGGGGGCCTGTATGGGGGGGGGGTGGAGCGCAGCCAGGAATAGAGGAACGCTAATGAAAAGTCCATATGTTCCCTGCCCGCCGCCGCGCTGTTGAACTGTTGACTCTGTCGGAAAAAAAACCCAGCAACACTGGAGAGGGAGAAGGAAGTTTCTTTAAGGTAACCTGAGGCGTGCGTTGGAGAACTGTGCACGTGCATCAATTTTTTTTCTACCACTCAAAACCTCAACTTTGATTTAGTGCACTGTTTATTCCCTGCTTGTTCACTTGGTAACAAGCATGATCTATTATCGTCACCCAGTATCATCCTTCAAAAATGCATGAAAGAGCATGAAAAGATAAAAACTTAAGCGCAATTCAAGAATATTGATAGTAGTTCATCAAACAACAAAAACAGAGGGGAAAACAGAGGGAGAAACCATGAACGCAAAAAAAGGCAGAAATAGGAGAGAGCAAAGGAGGGGGAGGAGAGGGAAAGAAAAACAAGGGGGTCTCCTGGGGGTCCTGCTCTGCTCCCGGAAAACATGCCACTGTTGATGAGCGGGAAGTGGATGACAGAGAGAGAGGAGGGAGAGAGAGAGAGAGAGGAGGGAGAGAGAGAGAGAGAGAGAGAGAGAGAGAGAGAAAGAAAGCGAGGGAAAGAGACACCGTACTGTTGACAAGCAGGAGGATGTGGGAGGACGTCTTCCCAAGAAACAACGACACGTAACTATGTCTGCCAAAGAAAAGAAAACAGCTAGAGACTGACAGACTGAGAGAGAGAAGGAGAGAGGGTGAGGACTGATAGAGATAGAGAGAGTATTTTCCCTACAAAAAGTCCCCAAGACCCTTGATATCCAAAGAGAGAGAGAAAGAGAGAACGAAAGAGTGGGGGGAGAGAGAGAGAGAGAACTTTTCCTCCAAATAGCCCCCAGGCCCTTTGACATCAAGGCCCCAACTCACAACGCTTGCATCATAAGAGGAGAAGAACAGAGAAGAAGAGAGAATGTAAGCCGGGTCAGTGAACTCCCAGGAGCAGACAGAGGAAAGAGACATTGGGAGGGGTTCAACAACTCAATGAATTAGCGTGTCATCCGCTTTCACTGTGAAAAACACAGACCGGTGTTCCTAGTGTGCCAGAGTTGACAAGGGAGGAAGGAAAAGAGCTCAGATGAACTGTTTGGACCTGGGTTCAAACACGATTTGACATACTTTCAAATATGTATTGGTGCTTGATTGAGCTTGCCTGGCATATAATGGACCAATGGAATAGCCACAAAACTGCAACCCTCTCTCATCTGGTACTCCAGACAGGCTAAAGCAAACGCTCAAAGTATTTGAAAGATTTTAAATAGTATTTAAACCCAGGACTGGAAGTGTTACTGCATTCTTGTGTGATGACTACAAAACAAAGTGAGTGAGTGAATAGAAGCGGAGGCCACTCTGCACACCTAATCATGGGCAAAGAATGTCTCGCATTGAGGGACAGTTTTCCTGTTTGAACAAAGCGTTTTATTTGACAGCTGCGATTTGTCAAGTTCAATTGTATTTTCTGAGCCCTCCCTAACAACTTAAACTCTTATCTGGGTGCAAGCGCGTGAATGTTTGCATTGTTATTGCAAATTCCTCAACAGATCTTCCCCTGAAAAAAGGGAAAGAAGACAGAATTATGTAAGATTAAACAAAACCGACGACGATCTGACTAGCTGTCGACAAACCTTGAGTATATGAACAGAAACGTTACATCCTCATATTCAAACAAACGTTTTTCAAAGCCTCATGTATTATCAGAGAGCATGAGAACAACTTGTAGCAGAGAGATATTTTTGACACAGCTGGCTCCCAGGGGCCGGGGAGCCGAGAGGTTGGTGGGGGGGGGGGGGGGATTGGGCTTTTCTATCTATATTCAGGAGGTGTAGCGTGAGATATGCGTTCGCATTCCAATCAGAACGAGGCCTTGCAAGCCAAGTAGCTGTCCTATCTAGCCGTCCGATTTTAATCTCCACGTCCTTGGCATATTGGCAGCCCACGCTGTGGGTGAGTGCAGGGTCACACGGCCCGGGAACGTCACTCATTTCAAAGGCCATCATCAAGTGCCCTCCCTCTCCAGACATCCTCCTCCAACAAGGCCCCTCATTCACATCGCCTATGGGGCTGGAGGTGATATGTGCCTTGAATTTCATTGGCAGGGCATTGCTTGTTAAGGCATAATAAGCAACACAGCGATTACATTTATGTTTGTTTTTTCGCACCTGCAGGCTAGTAGAGTTGAGTTGTTATGGAGTGTAAATGTGTGAAGTTACATGTGTAGAAAAGGTATTGATGTGTATGTCGGATTTGACAGGTGTCAGTTTCCGGAGCGCAGATATACAAACTGAATGCTTATGTGTGTGTGCGTGTGAGTGTGTGACACATTTCTATCTCCTAAAGTGCTTGGCCAGGCGCCAGGAGTGGAAACATACCACGGTTTTTATGGCCATCTGCCAATGTTATCCACTATCATTTTTTACTCACACCTCTAACTCTCACACCCACATAGTATGCAGTTCAGACACACACACAAACACGCACACACACACACACACACACATACATACACACACACACACACACACACACACACACAGAGGGTGCAGTTAAAGGTCACCATCTGATCCAACAAAGAAAGAAAAATATGTTGGGAGGAACACCAAAAAAAAATCACAATCAGTGTTTCATAACTTTATCAACAAAACCTCACAATAGTCAAAAGAGTGAAAAAACAAGGTCAGACAAAAACCAGAAAGAGGCGGGGAAGAAAACACTCTGACAGCATAATCGGTGGCCTTTGCTTGGTTAATTAAACATGTAAGAATCTCATTGGTCGCAGGACAATTTCTGAGAAAAGGGGGTGGAGCCAGTTAAGAGTTAAGATTGGCTCAATGCAAAGCATGCTTTGCTTTTAAACTATGGTGTAGAGGTGATGATGACAAAGCATATTCTCAGGAACCCTCTGGAATTGCAACATCAGGTTGAGTAACTTCTTTTGTTTCCTAACAACGAAATGCAGTTGAGTCAGTGCCTCGGGTCTCTAGCAGTTTCACTTGAATTATGTACACACTGTCTACTTGGCACAGAGACTGTGGGACTATATCAACACAAACACATTTTAAAAGTTGCAAGGCTACTGCGTCAAAAGTCAAAGTCATAATTCTTCTAGACAGACATTCCGTGTACAATTACAGATAACCATGTATTCACGAGTGGAGGCTCCTCAGAGAAGGAAGGGGAGGACCTTCCTCCTCAGTGAATTTCATAAAATAAAAATTGTGAAACATAAAAAAAATACAAATCTGTTTCAGATAAAACTTGACCAAATATATTCAAGTCACCAAATAATTGATTAAAACACATTGTTTTGCGATGAAGGTCTACAGAAGCACTCTGTAGGGTAACACCATGGTGTATCTGGAGGACAGCTAGCTTCCGTCCTCCTCTGGGTATATTGACTTCAATACAAAACCTAGGAGACTCATGGTTGTCACCCCCTTCCATAGACTTACACAGTAGTTATGACAATTTCCAGATGATGTCCCCCAACCTATGAGAGCTTTTGCAGCATTAACTGACATGTTGTCCACCCAATCAAAATATCGGAGAATGACTAGTACTGAACACATAAGCTACAGCTAGCTAGAACTGCATAAAATGTGGTGAGTAGTTGACTCACAGAGAGAGAAAAACAATAGCTGAACATGAAGGAGAATGAGAGGCAAGAGAGAGAGAGAGAAAGAGAGAGAGAGAGAGATATGCAGCTAGCTAATTTATGCTATTCAAACACTCAGCTCAAAAAGAGAAAGATGTTATGTTATGGCTATCCAAGGTAAACTTTTGGTTTTATTAACACGTTAGTTCTAGTAGCTATGTTGACTATGACATTACTAACATTGTTAGTTAATATGGTGACAACGATGTAGGCTGTGTGTAGTGGTTAGCGGTTATGATATAAAGGTTTAGCTTGGAAAGTTGTTTTTGCCTGGTCACTGACAACTGATGTGTTGTGCACTGAAGTCCACAAGCAAAGGGAAAAGGTGTGAGAATTAGCGAGCAAATTCGAGAAGGAATTATACAACGAGCAAAATGTTCATGCTGTTTGTATGTGGCTGCTATGTAAGTGAGCTGTTTTTGCATGTGATCAGGGGTGTATTCATTCCACCGATTCTGTTGAAAAATATTTCTTAAATGGAAGCAAACAGAACAAATCGAGGATAAACATACATAAACATAAACATTTGGACAATAGAAACTCTTGTTTGCAACTATTGGACTGATGATTACACCCTAGATCAGCAAGATGCAGGCAAGAGTGGCAAGGCGGTATTGAATGTGTCACTGTCTGTCACCTTGATTCCTTACATTTTTCTCTCAACCTGTGCACCTACGTTGTAAACCTTCATTCATAGGCTAGTTTTAGCAACCTCATAATGAGTATAGGGACAATTTGAGTATCATGTAGTAGCCTAAACCTATCAATGTCATTGAGCTGGTTGAATGGAATATGAATGACAGTCATCCAATATGCTGTAATAGAAATAAGGCCATGCTCATAAAAACAATTATTGTCCTCCCTCATCTTAAACGTCACCGACCACAGCTGGTATTCAAATATGGCCTATTACGAAATGTTGTCTCAGCAAGAAAAACTAAATGTCCAAAACGATTTGCCTACTTGAAAGAATTTGACCTACAGGTGTGTCTGTGTTGGTTAATATGGTACATAGCCAAAATGTAATATCTGACAGTGCTAACATTTTGCTCATTGGCTTCAGGGCATGTTAGAGCATGTTAGCTGTTTCAAGCTTTTGGGTATAGTTTTACAAGCAGTTCATTCCCCATTTCATCAAAGCAAGGCATCTACTCAAAATAGTAGCCTTTCAGAAAAGCACAAAAAGGTTGTTAGCCAAGGCCATAGTCGGTTACAGTTGCTCAAGCTCAGCTAGCTCAAGCTAGGTTACCAAGATGTAGCACATTAGCATATGGGAAGCACATGTCCTTAGCGTGTTCTCGTCCACTCACTAAGCATTGAGACAGAAGTGTCTGTTCACACCAGTAAATGTAGGCTAGGCTACACAGGAAAGAAGACAGAGACAAAAAAAAGGGTTTGTTGTCAATCCTCACTCCAACCCCCCCCTCTCTTGCCTGTGATTCCACTCACTCCAACCCCCCCCCCCCCCCTCTCTAGCCTGTCCTTTCGTTTTACTAGCAGGTGAATCCTCCTACCCCTACTCTCCACCCAATGACCTTCATGCACCCACGCACATAACCCAGCTGTTACCTGGCAACCCAGCTCCTGCATGGAACACCTCGTTGCCATGTCAACAGAACGCAATACACATGGAAGTGGGGTGTTTTGTGCTGGCAGTCATTGTCAAGGGGCGAGAAACAAACCTCCAACTGCGTTTTTGAACACTAGACGATCACCAGACAATCAGAGTGAACACCAGAAAATCACCCAGATGGCTAATATTTCCTAGGTCTCAGTGGAACAATCAGTGTTGATGACTAACAATTTGTCTAGGTCCATTTCTGACATTCATTGTCTTTTGTGTATTTTGTGTCTTGTGTATGTTAATGTAACAGGGTTGGTTATGTTTCCACTTGCCTCTAAAGAAATGTGTATTTAATGTTCAAGCATTCTTATTGGTTAGTTCAACTCTGATGACAATAAGGTGTGTTGTCATTGGCCCCGCTTGCAGATAGGGGGAGATCGCGAATGTCAGGTCTCCCCAGTATGAAAATGTGATGCAAGGGGTAGGTCACATTCTGAATACTGTTTTCTATTTTCTATTTTACAATGTGTACAATTTTGCTGTACATGACTGATTTATGCATGTGTGGGTATATGGTACCTGTTAGGGATTGAGGGGCTTTCCGGGATGTGCTTTGGCATATGATTGCTGTAAATAAGTGTGTTAGCTAGCATACACCAATGTAACAGTATCAATGTAACAGTATAACTTTAGACCGTCCCCTCGCCCATACCCGGGCGCGAACCAGGGACCATCTGCACACATCAACAACAGTCACCCACGAAGCATCGTTACCCATCGCCGTGGCCCTTGCAGAGCAAGTGAAGTCACCGATTGAAAGTGACGTCACCGATTGAAACGCTGTTTTAGCGCGCACCGCTAACTAAGCTAGCCGTTTCACATCCGTTACATTAGGACATTTTGGATTCTTGGTGTTTTACTTAAATTCCACATTTTGAGGATTAAAAACCACCTGTAGACATTAATTTGTGTGTAGTCTCATCTATTTCCCCTTTCCCTTCTACCTATGAAAGGCACTTGTTTCTCAATCCCTGCTGGGAAGAATTTCACTTCACTAAAACATGCCACAGAGCCTCTCGCTCAAAGGTCCTCAAAGGGTTGGTGGTTCTCTAACGGTTGTCCTGGTAACCTCCCTCCATTGGCTCTGTATTGGCATTACTCCCAGGGCACGTCTCAGAACTCTTTCCTACATAAATTAGCCCGTCTTCGTCAGAATGCAGGTCCACTTGGAGGATTGACCAAAAAAAACATCACCAACAGAAAACTAAACGGGACTAACTCTAGAAGGGTGAGGGTGAGGAGGTAACCTAGCACTCTCACGATCAAGCTATCAATGTTTATCCCTTCGCTAACTTCCAATGATAGTGTGATGGATGAGCAGGTAAACAAGGTATGCTATACTCCAAAAGTTTGCATTTGAAATCAAACAAAGACTATGGGGGTAGAGTGCAGACATTCAGCTTTAATTTGAGGGTATTTTCATTCATATTGGGTGAACCGTTTAGAAATTACAGCCCTTTTTGTGTATGGTATTAGGACAAATTCACTTACTGTGCATTTGGAAAGTATTCAGATCCCTTGACTTCATCCACATTTTGTTACGTTACAGCCTTGTTTTAAAAATGATTTAAACATGTTTTTTTCCCACTCAATCTATACACAATACCCCATAATGACAAAGCAAAAACAGGTTTCTAGACATTTTTGTTAATATATAAAAATTGTAAAAATGAAATATTACATTTACATAAGTATTCAGACCATTTACTCAGCACTTTGTTGAAGCACCTTTGGTAGTGATTACAGCATTGATTCTTCTTTGGTATGACGCTACAAACTTGGCACATCTGTATTTGGGGCGTTTCTCCCATTCTTCTCTGCAGATCCTCTCAAGCTCTATCATGTTGGATGGGGAGCGTTGCTGCACAGCTATTTTCAGGTCTCTCCAGAGATGTTCGATCAGGTTCAAGTCCGGGCTCTGGCTGGGCTACTCAAGGACATTCAGAGATTTGTCCCGAAGCCACTCCACTCTGCTCTTGGCTGTGTGCTTAGGGTCATTGTCCTGTTGGAAGGTGAACCTTCGTCCTGAGCGCTCTGGAGCAGGTTTTCATCAAGGATCTCTCTGTACTTTGCTCCTTCATTTTTGCCTCGATCCTCACTAGTCTCCCAGTCCATGCCGCTGAACAACATTCCCTCAGCATGATGCTGCCACCACCATGCTTCACCGTAGGGATGGTGCTAGGTTTCCTCCAGACGTGACGCTTGGCATGCAGGCCAAAGAGTTCAATCTTGGTTTCATCAGACCAGAGAATCTTGTTTCTGGTCTGAGAGTCTTTAGGTGCCCTTTAGCAAACTCCAAGCGGGCTGTCTTGTGCTTTTTACCGAAGAGTGGCTTCCGTCTGGCCACTCTACCATAAAGGCCTGATTGGTTGATTGCTGCGAAGATGGTTGTCATTCTGCAAGGTTGTCCCATCTTCACAGAGGAACTCTAGAGCTCTATCAAAGAGACCATTGGGTTCTTCTTCAACTCCCTGACCAAGGCCCATCTCCCCTGATTGCTTAGTTTGGCCGGGCGGACAGTTCTAGGAAGAGTCTTGATGGTTCCAAACTTCTTCAATTGAAGAATAATGGAAGCCACTGTGTTCTGAGCTCAATTTCGAGTCTCATAGCAAAGGGTCTGAATACTTATGTAAGTAAGATATTTCCGTTTTTTTATTTTTAATACATTTGCAAAATGCATTGTCACTATGGGGTATTGTGTGTAGATTGTGTGTATGTAATCCATTTTAGAATAAGGCTGTAACGTAACAAAATGTGGAAAAAGTCAAGGGGTGTGAATACTTTCCAAGGCATTGTATATTTATATAAAACTAATAAAAAGTTAAATATTTGGCCCCATATTCATAGCACACAACAACTACACCAAGCTTGTAACACATTTGTTGGATGCATTTGCTCTTTGTTTTGGTTGTGTTTCAGATGATTTTGTGCCCAATAGAAATGAATGGTAAATAATGTACTGTCATTTAGGAGTCACTTTTATTCTAAATAAGAATGGAATGTGTTTATAAACACTTCTACGTGAATGTGGATGCTTCCATGATTACAGATAATCCTGAAGAAACAGTGAATAATGATGAGTGATAAAGTTACAGACGCACAAATATCATACCCTGTGTTGTTATAATGGTGAGAGCATGTCTTGGGGGTATCATATTTGCGCACCTGTAAATTTCTCACTCATAATTATTCATGATTTATTCAGGAATTGGTTGTGGTGCTCTATGAAATTTCCCAAATGTGAGTCTGTCTTTAAGTGAGAGCCTACCTATTCTCCACAGCCAAATCAAGTCACAGAGTTTAATTGGGGATTGACCTTATAACTCTGAGGGATAACGCCATGGGGAAAAAAACTCTGAGGTAGCAGCTCACTGGCACATACTTTCCAAAGTTTTGTTTTTCCAGAGTGTTTACACAATTCAGTACCGAACAGGGAGATACTCACTGACAACTGATATTTGACAGCTAGGTTATAAAACAGGCCGAAATGGGGAGGCACTATCTGAAGTTGTCCAATAATGTTTTTGTTTTCTGTTGCACAACATTTTGAAACGTTTTGCTGCCCTAATGAATATGAGCCTGATACAGTAATCACTCCATCTTTGTACTGAATATATTGGACAACAGCCCACACAAACACAACTACAGTATCTGTCTGGTTATGTAGCTCGTAAATCAATGGGGTATGCTACATAACAAGGCTGTGGCCGACCCATGGCAACATCAGCTTGGGACAGCCTCACCATGCAACAGACAAACAAGACAGAGAGAGGGTGAAAGAGAGACAGAGTGAGAGTGAGAGAGAGAGAGAGAGAGAGAGTGAAAGAGAGAGGGTGAAAGAGAGAGAGAGAGAGAGAGAGAAGGAGGGCAGAGAGGGAAGCTCAAATAAGTCATTATCGAGACCCAAGTGTTGTTAAATAATTGATGTCATTCCGGGGACCTCTTGCCACTAGTCATTTCTCTGGGGTGTTACATCAGCCGCTATGCTGGGCCGGGGGGGGGAGATCAAACATCAATGCCAGGCTCGGGATAGAAAAAACAACAATGCATTAATTGATTTGTTAATCAGCTTTGTGTCAATTTAATTCAGGAGGGCTGCGAATTAGTGAAGACGGATTAGCTATGAGGAAGAGAGTGAGGGATGATGCACGAAGGAAAAGAGGGAGAGAGTGTGTCTTGCTTTTAATATTCGGCCCACTCGCGATTCGCTTCTGATCCCCACTTTCCTCATCCCATCTCCCCCGCCTCTCCCCCAACCATCACATTGGCAAAACAAACACGGTTACAGTCGGAAGCTTCAAAGCCCCCGCGCCTCAGATAAAGACATCAAAAGAGAGTTATTTTCTTTTCAGATGTAAATTGGGTCTTCGGTGGCGGGCGGAGGCGGCGCTTCTTTGCGCTTGTGTGCAAAAATAAACATGTTTCCACGGTGTCACAATTATTCATTGGCACACACACATCTCTCTACACCAGCTGAAGAGAGGATGTGAGGGGCTTTTTGTTTCCTTAGTTGGGGATGGGGTGAGGGGAGGTAGGTTGACAGACGGGGGTGGATTAGTCAAGCTTTCACAATGGGCTGATAGGATAATGGGGGGGTGCGTGGGGAAACAACACTTGTTTGCTGAAGTGGCAGTATCTAGTTCGTCTCATTTGTAACGGGAGCCAGGGGTGTGTGTGTGTGTGTGTGTGTGTGTGTGTGTGTATGTGTGTGTATGTGTGTGTATGTGTGTGTGTGTATGTGTGTGTATGTGAATGTGTGTGTGTGTGTGTGTGTGTGTGTGTGTGTGTGTGTGTGTGCAAATGCAAATGCAAAACCCACGTGCCCCAAAGAAGGCAGCGAGGGATTAGCCTGTAAACCAAAAGACATCCATAACCATCTGTGCTAGCATAGCATAACTGCTTTGATGGACTCAAAGGGTTTCCTAGCTTACTCTATTCAATTGTGTGCAAAAAAAAACTCCATAGGATGTTCATTTACACTATGCAATAATGTAGCACAGACTACTCCCAGTGAATAGTCGGAATAGTCACACCGAATTGTAATATAGGGTAGTCTCATAGAATAGTACGCCAGAATAGTGATGTATTGTCACATACTCATGCATCCTCACAACATAAGACAGTCAGGATAGTCACACAGAAGAGTAGTAAGCAATAGAGGATAATCATATAGAATTGTCGTTTAGAATAGTCAAAGTCGCAAATGTTAGTCCCACATAATAGTCTATAGTCATGTAGGCTTTCCGCGTGTAATAGTCAGACGGACTCAGGCCACAGCATCTGTCACTGCTCTTCTGTAACATGCTCTCCGCGGCCCTCTCTGATGACAATGTGGCGAGGCCATGGCAGGTCATGCTCCGATCCGTGTAACCCTGCCCACGTGAAAAGGGATATCAACTCATTTGTCCCCGCTGTCCCTCTTCCAGTGCATTCGCCCTCATTGGCAACAGAAACCCTGAAGAGGGTGGACTGTTGAACTATTTTTACATTGGGCTCATCTTTTTTTGGTGGGCAGCTTGGAGCCATTTTCAAAGGGCTGTTTGACAAACAGCGGCAGTGGACTGTGGGATCTGATACCAAGTCATGGAGGCTAGGAACATGGAGCCAATGAGAAGAGACAGCTGTGAGATACTCCATCAAAGGACTTGGACCTACTGTATAGTGTTACTGTTGATGCGCAACCAGTCCAATATCAAAATGTGCCAATTCCTCGGTTTCTCAGTATCACACACGCATACTTGCATGAAAATATATACATACGGTCTACCTCTAGGTTGGCTGCACCATCTGTGTTTGTGACACAACGAACCAGTCCTCAAATTAGCCTAATCTCACCAAGGAGATCAGGATATGGGTTAGTCTCAGGCTAACACTAATTGTGGTTCTCTACACAGCTGCGTATACCCCATTCTGGGAGAATATCCAAGACTGACTGGGACTCTAAGCACCGAAAACAATGAAAGAATTTCACATTTAGCTGAATATGAATGTTTAACTTTTGACTAAAGCGAGTAAGGCTGAATACCATGGCTCAAATTGTGGAGTCAGCGTTCTCAAAGAAGTATGTGGAAATGCAGCAACAGGGATATTGCTAAGTTGTTTTGAAAAGGAAAATAATGTTGCCACAAATGTTCACTCAGGAGAAGAAAGTTCAAATGCAACATTTGTATTGACTCACCCTTGGTCTTTTAGAGCAAGAAACTGCCTAGCAACAATCCATTTTAGGTTTATTTCTCAAAATCATTGCTCTAAATCTAGATAATTTGGTCAAAGTTAAATAGCCTAACTTGTCGAATACAAGGCAAGAAGAATGAATGTTTGAACAAATGTTGACCTTTGACCTCTTCTCACTACCTTACTTCTTCATCCTGTTACAATGCATTCAATTCAATGCACGGAACAGAAATGCAACCTATAGCATCGACACCAAATCCACACACTACACCACGCCATTAAAATCCCCATCAGATATGATTTTAACACACAAGTGGACCTTCTTACGCAATCTTCCATCCATTTTGGGAGAGAGGTGTGTGTGTGTTTGTGCGCGCGTGCACGTGTGTGTGTGTTCGAGGGGGGTGCAGTAGAGATGAACTCCGTAGAGATGAACTCCCGCAGATGTTTGAGCTTATTCAAGTCACAGAGAGAGAGTGGGTGGTGCTTTACACATGCCGAAAACTCAGTCAGCCGAGTCACACAACAAAGACAGAAGAACAAAAAAAGGGGAAGAGGAGGAAGAAAAACAGATTCCCCCCCCCCCCCCCCCCCCTTCTCTCGCTCTCTCTCTATTGGTGCTGTCGACATCAGACTAGGGAAGGAGGGAGGGAAAGGAGAAGAGGGCAGCGAGTGCAGATTGCATCATAAGAGGGCTCGTCTCTTTCATTCGGAGGTGCCGGCCCCCAGCCATGTAAACAGGAAACAGGAAAAGGGCTTGATGATGAATTTGAGAGGGATGGAGGGAGGGAAGAGAGGGAGAAAAAAAAGGAGAGTACCTTTCATCATCTCAGAACTTGGGAGGGAGGTATAGAGGGAAGGGAGGAGGAGGGAGTGAGGGTGGAGAGACAAAGTAGGTGCGGTTCAGAATGTTTCCAATACCTCCCGTTCCTGAGCATGCCCAGAAAACACCGCCCCGGGGCCCCATTACGAAGTATCCCTATCCTCCGTAACATGTAACAAAGACTTCAAAGCCTCCGAACACGATATCTACTTTACGTGCTCAGTTTTGTTTTAACACGATACTTGTGCATTTTATTGCCAAATACTGCATACATAATGTATCGGAAAGGAGTTTCACCCACCACCCAAGCCCTGTGTTTTCTGCCACACCTCAAGGCTATGAAATATGAGAATGCATTTTGATTTCAATTTGCCTCAATAGGGGGTTTGGTTACCTGAGGAAGTAAAGTGCGGTTAACATAGCAACAAGCCCTTAGCTTTGCCTTCACCCCCCCTCAAGGCTGTCTGTAACGATAGTTAGCATGTGTCTGGAGGATGAAAAGCCAGATGGGTTACATGGCAAGACAGCACAAACAGATTTCCGACCAGACTAGGATACATATGGATGTGGACACCAACAAGGCTGACCAATGCACTTGGTAGTGCTGTAGAAGACTACAGGGTTGCTTAAATAACATCAACATTTGTAGGAACATTTGATAAAAACTGATCTCAGATCATCATTTAGGGGCAACTTGTTTTTCCACCTCAGCTTCAGTTGCAAGAGTCTAGTGAAATTGGATATTGAGGATCTTAACTGTTGTTAAGGAGGAAGTGAAATGCTGGAGGAAACTTCTGATTTCCAGAGTGCACTTTTCAGCCTGGAGCAACACTGCCCCCTGGGCTGGTGTACGGTACTATCGTCTGACCTACAAGGGCCTCAAATCAAGTTTATAAGCAGCAATAATGAGTGAAACAATTTTGCGCCTAAAGATGGGTATACTTTCTGAACAATTACATGTTTATATAAATGTTTGCATGTGTATCTGTGTGCGCATGCAGGCAGAATTGGTGTGTGTGTGTGTGTGTGTGTGTGTGTGTGTGTGTGTGTGTGTGTGTGTGTGTGTGTGTGTGTGTGTGTGTGTGTGTGTGTGTGTGAGAGATTGAGGACTGGGATGGAGAGGGGTTCTTCATCTCTTCTTCCTCTCTTATTCCCTCTTCCCTTTGTTCTTCCAATCTATCAAGCCTCTCAGAAGACTATCCCTTACAAGGTCGTATTCATTAAGACACACCATGCAAAATGTGATATTCTCCTCAAATGACAAGATTGGAATCCTATGAAGGGCACAGCTGTGCAGTTTAGCACCCATAGGCATTCTCCACCCATATTATGAATGTATGGTGTCCCATATTAAGACAGCCTCAGACTGACATGTCCTGCTGAGACTGAGATTGTCCTTATATGGACATGCAAAGAAAATAGGAGTAAAGGACGTTGGTTAATGCGATTTTATGTCATTCCTGTATTTAACTTTTGTATTGTCCATGTTTTGTTTTAGCTGTGTTTTTGCCTCTTAGCTGTTATTGTTAATCAGCACTGGTTCTCGGGTGACTGGCCTGTTAAAGCAATGAATATAGTTCAATGTGACATACTGTATATATAACATTTCATAACTTTTGATTAGGAGGTAAAAAAAAAAAAAAAACTGCTTAATTTTCATGGTTTCTAGAGGTTAGAGTGTCAATATTTTACCAGGTAAGATGCTAATTATGTAATATCTTGACCATCCTTGGACTAACCCTTCACTGCCGCTGACACACTGTTGAAGTACAGGACTTCACGGTTACCATGATTGCATAAGATCCAGCTAATTGCACTATTTGCATTTGAGGCACGACATTATCAGTCGAAGACCTCCTTAAAGGAATATGAGGACCAGGTACGTGAGGTGTATCTTAATTTACAGTGCCTTCAGAAAGTATTCATACCCCTTGAATTATTCCACATTTTGTATTACAGCCTGCGTCTCACCCCATCTATACACAATACCCCATAATGACGAAGCGATGTTTAGATGTAGATTTGGTGTAGATTTGGCCTTGTGTTTTAGGTCATTGTCCTGCTGACAGGTGAGTTAATCTCCCGGTGTATGGTGGAATGTAGACTGAACCAGGTTTTCCTCTAGCATTTTGCCTGTGCTTAGCTCCATTATCTTTTTTTTATCCTGAAAAGCTCCCTTGTCTTTAATGATTACAAGCATACCCATAACATGACGCAGCCACCACTATGCTTGAAAATATAAAGTGGTACTCATTAATGTGCTGTATTGCATTTGCCACAAACATAACACTTTGTATTCAGGACAAAAGTGAATTGCTTTGCCACATTTTTTTCAGTATTACTTTAGTGCCTTGTTGCAAACAGGATGCATGTTTTGGAATATTTTTATTCTGTACAGGCTTTCTTCTTTTCACTCTGTCAATTAGGTTATGCGAGGGGTCAGCCAGATCAAGTGGTCCGACTGCGCCCTCTCCTGGAGGTGGGCTGCGGTACAGCCACTACTGATGAGCTCAACTGGGGCCAATTGACTGATTACTGTTTGTGCTCTCTTAAGGACCTGACTGAGTGGACAGAGGGGGGAGAGTGATTATGAGCTGGAGACTATGGTGAACTCCAGGACACACTGTTATAGGTTCGGCTCAAGCTGTTGGATTGGTGTTTGGTACCAACTGTTCGTTTTAATTTTTTGTATGGCCCCGGGGAGAGTTGAAGGAAGAACTCCCAATACAGTTTCCTTTTTGCTGAAGTCTTGTCTCCGCGTCTCATTTCGTGCTGTCTCACCTAGGATTTCATCAGTGAATAGGTACGGGCTTTCAAATTTAGTATTGTGGAGTAACTACAATGTTGTTGATCCATCTTCAGTTTTCTTCTATTCTATTTACAGCCATTGAACTCTGTAACTGTTTTAAATTCAGCGTTGGCCTCATGGTGAAATCCCTGAGCGGTTTCCTTCGTCTCTGGCAACTGAGTTAGGAAGGATGCCTGTGTCTTTGTAGTGACTGGGTGTATTGTTACACCATCCAAAGTGCAATAACGTCACCATCCTCAAAGGGATATTCAATGTCCGTTTTGTATTTTGTACCCATCTATCAATAGGTACCCTTCCTTGTAAGGCATTGGAAAACCTCCCTGGTCTTTCTGTGTTTGAAATGCACTGCTTGAATGAGGGATCTTACAGATAGTTGTATGTGTGGGGTACAGAGATCATTAAAAATCACGTTAAACACTATTATTGCACACAGAGTCCATGCAAGTTATGTGACTTGTTTAGCACATTTTTACTCCTGAATGTATTTATGCTTGCCATAACAAAGGGGTTGACTATTTATTGACCCAAGCTATTTCAGATTTTGCATTTTTAGTACATATAGAAAAGCACAATTCTATTTTGACATTATGGGGTATTTTATGTAGGCCAGAGACAAAATCTCTATTTAATCCATTTTAAATTCAGGCTGTAACACAACAAAATGTGGAACAAGTCAAGGGGTGTGAGTACTTTCTGAAGGCACTGTACATCCCTCTCCTCTGACACAAACATTGATATACTGTGTGTAAACACTCTTGCACGCACATGTGCAGGTACACACAAACACACACACACACACCACTTTAACATAGTGTTTTACAACCCAGGGGACACACCTGTCACTTTGGTTACAATAAAAATCTCTTCATTTACTTATCTTTCTTATATTGATCTCTTGGGACCCACAAATAATCGGAAACAACTGCACAAAACCTCAAGGGATAATTTGCTTACAGTGAGTGGCAGTGTAATGTGTTTTGTGTTGCGATGGGCTGATTTTCTGTTGTGCATTTGAAATATGTATTTGAATCACTTCTGAGTATTTTGTATTACACTGGGCAGAACTCTGTATTTTGTTACAAGATACTTTCGAGAGGTGTGATTTGTATTTACAAACTACTTTTCTATACCATTTGGTGTTTTTTTTTTATAGCGGTTCACATTTTGTGGACCCCTTTCACCCTGCATTGGAATCAGAAGTCTGATGGCACTATGGTGTGATAAGAGTGTCTGCTTAAATGAACTAAATATAAAGGTACACTGATTGTACAAAACACATTTGCCCTCAGAACAGCCTCAAATTGTCGGAGCATGAACTTCTACAGGTATGCTGGCCCATGTTGACTCTAATGCTTCCCATAGTTGTGTCAAGTTGGCTGGATGTCCTTTGGATGGTGGGCCATTCTTGATACACATGGGAAACTGTTGAGCGTTTAAAAACCCAGCAGCGTTGCAGTTCTTGACACAAACTGGTGTGCTTGGCACCTACTACCATACCCTGTTCAAAGGCATATTTTGTCTTGCCCATTCACCCTCAGAATGACACACATACACAATCCATGTCTCAAGGCTTAACAATCCTTCTTTAACATGTCTCCTCCCCTTCATCTACACTGATTGAAGTGGATTTAACAAATTACATCAGTGAGGGATCATCGCTTTCACCTGGTCAGTCTATATCTGGGGTGACAGGTAGCCTAGTGGTTAGAGCGTTGGACCAGTAACTGAAAGGTTGGTGCATCAAATCCCTGAGCTGAGATGGTCAAAATCTGTCGTTCTGCCCTAAACAAGGCAGTTAACCCACTGTTCCTAGGCCGTCATTGTAAATAAGAATTTGTTCTTAACTGACTTGCCTAGTTAAATAAAGGTTCAAATTAAAAAATATATAATGGAAAGAGCAGGTGTCCATAATGTTTTCTACGCTGCCCCGCCCCGAAACAAGGCCAACGATAATACCCAGTGTGCATTGCAGTTCATTTTGGTATGTTCATTTTGATACATTGTATCTGGTATATTTGTCATTTTTCCTGTCTGTGTGTGATGCCTCACTCTACCTTATTGCTATTCACCAAACATTTAGCCATGTGTCGATGAACCATTTATAGACAACAAAAACATTTGTTTAACCTGAGCTCTCATTACATTTTCATGTGTTCCTTTTACAGATCTCTGGGAATACATGGGTTGTGTCCCAAAATGGTACCCACACAAAAGTAGTAGTGCACTATATAGGGAATAGGGTGCGAATTGGGGTGCAGACACAGTTATGAAATATTTATCATGCTCTGAGAAAGATTCACACTAAAAAAAAATACAAATAAATGTAGATCTCCCTCTCTCGCTGCCCTTGTCTCTTTCCCTTGCTTCATTGCTCTCGCTCCTTTTCCCTCCCTCATTCACTATCTACTTACCTTTCTCCCTTGCTCTCTACTCCCATCTCCCTTTCTCTATCTCTCCCCTGTCTCTCATTCTCTCCCTCCTTCCTGAAGCCACAGCCACCACTCCCTCTGATGGGGGGCCAATAGCATTCTGGTAGAAGTGATGTCACAGTTAGCTGTCTAAGAGAGAGCGAGAGAGAGAGGTTGAAAAATGTATCACCCCGAAGCTCACCTCCATGGAGGCTTCAAGGCCCTCATCCTTTAAAAAAAAAAAAAAAGATGGCCACCCTCACACTGGGAATCATTAAGGGTCAAGGGTCAGGTGGTCAGGGTGAGATCAGATGGCAGTGTCTGTGGTTGATATTGAAGACACATATCGATAGGTGGAGTTTTATGAAGAGAGTTTAGGAAAGAATAGCCAAACTGATGCATTTGTATTCAGTGTCTGATGTTTCGGATATAAGAGAGAGGTATTGTATTGTTTTAAGTAATAATGTATGGCTAGAAGCAATGCAGCAGAGTTTAGGACTGCATCTCAACTGGCACCCTTTTCCTGAGATAGTGTATTACTTTTGACTAGGGCTCTGACCAAAAGTAGTGCACTATATAGGGAATAGGTTACTTAGGCTACTTAGTAGACAGTCTGTGGGAACATCTGGACTAAAATGGATGTCTACATAGCTTGGCTTTGGCAGAGACACTTATGATGAATGCACTCACTTTAGGACACCCCCGTGTGCACATTTATGCATAGACCCACACTCGCACGTACACACAATGTATAAATGTCAACAACTAAAGGCTGGGAATTCTACTGTGTACCACTGAGAATGCCAACCTGCCCTTGTTGACGTTCAAGTAGAGCAAATATTCCGATGCATATCATTTTAAAAAACTAAGCGTTTTGCAGAAAACACTCACAAACAGTCTCAATCAGTTCAAATGTTCACCGTTTGAAAAGGCAGAACATTAATAGTTCTAATAAGTTCATTTTGTGTCATTGAGTGAAGTCATAGAATTTTAATTAGTCTCAGCAAACAAATGTATTAACTAATAAATCTTATTCTGGGATTTGGACAGGTAATTTACACTTTTAGGGGGGGGGGGAATACTAACCTCACATTGATTTTGGAACTTTAATTTGGTGTTTTAGCAGTATTGCTCATACTTCATCATTGCCATATGGCCCTGTCGTCACTGAGTCAGTCTACATTGGGCCCCTATCCCCTCTTTGTAGCCCTAAGACTAAAACAACCACAAAAAATTAATTACGATGATGCATGGTCTATTTGGTCTTTGGCTTGATTACATTCATGAAGTGAAGTCAAGGCATTTCATGTTCCTGCCAATAAGTGGTCTAAGATCATACCTTGATGACACGTCAGGTTTTCCTGAAGCCAGATTATGATCGTGACAGCTTAGTAATTATTGAAGCACTTTGAGACCTTGTGAAACACTTTTTCATATAGCTAATTAAATTAGTATATTAATTAGCTTAGATTATATTGTGTTTGTGTTTTTTTTAAAGTGCTGGGTGCACTGTACATGAGTGATGCTATTTTAAAAAAATTATAGAATGACATTGGGCAAATATAAAGAAATGTTCCTGGAGTCCTCTCTCCCGAAGAACTGAATAGATTCCACTAGAGTATACAGTACATGGGTCTGGGTATAACCATATTTCTTACACCCACTGTTTCAAGGCTATTTAGATCTGTGATCAGACAAAAGAGGATAAAATGAAAATATTGACTGTTTTGTTACACCCTATAGATCTAGGATCTTAATCCTGCAGCAACAGAAAATTTGAATTATTATGTGGATTATAATTAATGGACATGTTTTTTCTAGGGGTTGATAAATTGTTTAACGGCAAATCAAGTCTGAAATGTTAAAGTGGAAATCACGAACTTAATACACTACAAGTTTGCATTTCCTGTTGTGCAGGACAATTCTTAGCAAAAAAAGAGTGATCAAATGAAGATCCTACATCTGTAAGTAATATGACACAATATGAGTTTGCACAACAACAGCCTAAAGAGGTAGAGGCAAAGCCCTGATCACAGTGTGCAAAATGTTTGCATGACTTTTCCGACCTTGAGAACCATTTTCTCTCCTCCAGATGCTACTTTGCCTACTTTCTCCACACACAGCAGGCTCCCTTTGTTCTGCTGGAGTGTCACTATTACTGCCATGGCAGCTTGTTAATTACAGTTTGGTATGTGTGTGTGTGTGTGTCAGGAGCTCCTGGTCAACCTGGCACTTAGGACAATTAAACACACACACACCAGCAGGATGCCTGTCACATTTCTCTCTATGACCTATCTGCTGTGCTAGATCATAACCAAACAGCTGTATAAAGGGTCTGAAGGACATGGGATAACTAATCCCAATATCCTGAAATCCTACCACGTTTCTAGATGATAAGACTAGTATTTTGTGCTGACATTACAGCCCTCTAACAACTCAAAAGATGACAGACAGACATACTGGGTGAGTGTATGTGGGCGCTCGTGCATGTGGCAATGTATGTAACGATCCTTTGACTGCTCTTAGTGAGGCACACTGCTTTTTATCTGATAAAACCGGAACACTTACGTTAAAACCTTTGCCAAAGCAATGGGCCTGGCCACTCCGACGAATGAGACTTTGTAAAGTTAGCATGGAACATTAAAGCTTTTCGGTTGAACAACAAGCCCCATGAACTTTCAGTATTGGCACTCCAAAGGCCTGTGGCTGCTTTCTTGCTGATTGCTATGGCACATTAAGCCGGGATCTTTATACCATTAAACAAATAGGTCTGAACGTCTCCCTCACCTCCGCCTTCAAAGTGGAAAAGGTTATACTCACTTCCCCAGTCACCGATAAAAAGGCATGCATTGGAGAAGGGGGTCTGTGACAGTGTGGGCGTGTGCGTGTGTGTGTTCATTGTCCACTAACGAACAAAGGTAATTTGATAATGTTAACAAAAGCACCACTTGAATCAACAATGAGAATTATAATATAGTGTGGTCCTGATTGCAGAGAATCAAGTGGTTCTCTCGCTTTCTCTCTCTATGCCCCCCTCCCTCTCTATCCGTCCACCATGGTTCTCTGACTCTCAAATATCTCACCCTGGTTCCTCGTTTCCTCTCTTCGACCTCAACACGCATTGGAGGAGAAGGCCTTAGGGAAGGAACCTTGGATCCTCTCTTCCAATGCGTTTTGAGAGGGAGGGCAGGAGAAAGGATATGAGGAAAGACAATTGAGAAAGTACAATTGTCTGTCTCTCCAACTACTGTATTTGTTTAATGCTCCACTTTTGAGTTATTTTAGATTATATTCCACAGAGCTTTGTCTCAATTTTTTTAATCACCGTCCTCTCAACACTTGGTAGCATCCATGGCTAAAAGTCACAAGATGTTTTTAATGTTGTAAAGAAAAGCCATTCAATACAGTCATGGACATGACTAGGCAAAATGAAAACAACCTGCTGTTTCCCAGTCAGGATGAGATGGTTGATATCTTTAGGACGTAATAAATCTGGTTAATCCCATTTCAGTTAATGGACCATAAAACTTTATGCCGCCGATCCAATGTACTGGACTTCGACAATGCAGCACTGGGAGGAGTGTTCTCCAGAGTCTTCAAAGGTGAAAGCAATAATGTAATGTAGTCTGACTCAAGTGTGAAAGCCAACAGGGCTGTACATTTAGAAAAATGTGAAAAACAATTCTTTACACATTTTGGGACTAAAATATCAGGTGTGCTGCAGTGCTGATGGATATTTTAGTTCTTCCACCATCACAACAGCTCAACATATTCTATGGATCTTGGGCTCCCCCTTGCGGCCAGTGATATAGTCACTAAATAAAAGTCTCCCCACAGAAGCACATCCGTTTCTGTATTGTCGAGCAGCCCCCGAATTGACTCTTATCAACTGTATGCAAGAATTTCCTCTGTGCTGTCATAGGAATTCAGCATTCTCAGTGTTGACGTCTC
This sequence comes from Oncorhynchus kisutch, assembly GCF_002021735.2. Classification (NCBI taxonomy): domain Eukaryota; kingdom Metazoa; phylum Chordata; class Actinopteri; order Salmoniformes; family Salmonidae; genus Oncorhynchus; species Oncorhynchus kisutch. The sequence continues at coordinate 39,134,893 of NC_034193.2, read as the reverse complement.
CAACCCCCATTGTCCAGAGTTTACATCACGTAGGTCTGATATCTGATCATGGGTTAACTTCAGTGATACTATTTTGAATCCAAACAACTCAGATGTTTATAAAAGGGGTCTTAAATTCATTGTTCTTTCTCTGTTCCTGAACTGCTGTGATGAGTTTTTCTACACCCCATGGACTTTTGGGGCATGGCTTTTCAGGGTATGATTTCTCACTGACCATGCCTAGGATAATGCCTTGTAACTTAAGCTTTATACCTTGTCATGTGAATCCATTCATTGTACAATGTTAATTAAATATCTGCCTTTTATAGACAATTCTCAGGCATTTTTTTTTTTATTGCCCATTACTGTACCAACTATGGTGTTCTTGCATATTGCTAACTAATCTTTTTGGAGTCAAACATTTCACAAATATCTACAGAACATTTTAATTGCTGCCTCTCAATCTTGAAACCAATATTCAGAAATATAAATGTACCTAAAATAAGCAGCTTTAAAAATAGCTTTATTCTTCAAGGAAATTTAACTTGTCACTGACCCTTTGACCATTTTGATGACCACTCTTGGATCACTTCACCCAAAATAAAAGTCAAACATTTTAGACTTACTGGACTTAAGGGCTGATTACAAATTCAGGAAGTGAGTCACATTTTTCTGGGTTAACCCATCTCCCTGCCCTGATAAGTAGTGTCCAGTCCCTTTCAGTGGAGACCTGTGACCACATGCAACAATTAGGCTGAGCTTAAGCTCAATAAGACCTGAGTCAGTGAAGGTGCTACTGGGTCCACACACAAAGAAAATCCTGTTTGAAATAGTCCAGTCAAATAGGCTAATTTACACTGCCAAAAGTTATGAGTTGGAATAGTTCTTGCTTCTATACATTTTGCAGCCTCTAAACTAAAAGAGCCTTCAAGTACTTCAGCCTTACAAGATCCAAAATATTCAGAGTCAAACCATTCTGTGCAGTCAGATTTTATGGTTGAACAATACTGCCACCTTCAGGAGGATTGTTCCTAGTCAGGAGTACCAATCAGCCCTCGGTTCAAATACTTTGTTGTATAGCCTGCCTGGAATGCCAGATAGAGGGTTGTGGTTTTGGGGCCATTATATTGGTTCATTAAGCCAAGCACACAGTTCAAGTAGTATTTAAACAGATCTGATCCCCAAAATGGCAAAAATGGACCCATATTGGATTGAATAGTTATGCATTGACACATGCAGCCATATTCTGATATTTTAACCAATCAGATATGTACAAGAACCTAGAGTATAGGAGTTGATTTGGAGGAATTGGGCAACAGGTCCTTCCTTGATAACTGATGCCTCAGAGTTCCTATTGAAGACAATGTCCAAGTCCACACATTTTGGGGAAATTAAATGAACGGGCACAAGTGACAAAAATAAGTGCAATAGCTGAAATTGCTGCACCATGTTTGCTAAAGTGCTAAGTTGTCAGACTGAAATTGGGCTCAAATATTGAATCAGTGTCCCGCTGGGAAATAACTCCTCAATAATTCAAATTTCTTAGCTGCTTTATGCTGGCATACAAACCCAAAAAGTTAAGACAACCTCTGAAATGACGCACAGAACAGATCTACGACTTCTTAAACATGTTTAACGAGAATGACAGACCGACACCTCCCATTTCTATGCAAATTTGTTTTTTTAGCCCAAAGGTACATATTGCCGCTTTAAGCAATCTAGCCAAAGTGACGTAATACAGAGCATGGTCCTCAAAAGTTTGAAACATTTATTACCTTAAAAACAATATACAAAAACATTGAGTAATATTAAATATCCATATATTGCATTTTATATCTATACACGAAGTTCAGTTATTGGGCCTGCCAAAAGCCGAGGCCTCACATTATCCAATCCTGTATTTATGTCTTCTCAAACATTTCCAGCAATTGGCAATGACTCTTCGTGGATTTCAACACAATTACCAAACATTTCTTGAGAAGCATAGGTCATGTAGAGAAAGCCATCGTCATCCTTGTGGTCCTTGTAGACTTGCGCCATGGTAAGAGACATGCTGGCCAGGCCACTATTATTGATAAGCAGGTAGAACGCTTGACTCTGCATCAGAGACATACGATTTCTGAAACGAGAACGTGCAGAGTATTGACAAGACGTACTCAAAATGTAGAAATTATCTTGCACAAAGTCAAGTAATTTAAAAGTAGTCACAGTCGCGCGCGGCACTCTAGGCTGATACATATCAGGTGATAACCAAGTTTGAAATTATGCACGAGTTCACAAACATTAAAATACATGATTTCAGTCATGTTAAGCCACGCTTGCCAAGTTAAATAAGCAATATTTCAGCTAAACGTTTCTCAAAGGAGACACACCTTATAATGGTGACAAACTGAGTCATGGAAAGTTCTTGGGGGACCAGGAATTTCGTTTTATCAAGAGGCGGCAAGTACTTCTCCCGTTGATACCTTTCAATGATAACCTGTGTGTGGGTGGAAAGGTCACTTTCAGAAGGTGCAAATTCAATGGAACGTAGAATACGGTTTTAGAAATAAGAAATAAGCGAACTTACCGGAATTTTTGTTGGAAACTTTGTTCGGATCCCCGCGACCTCCTGTTTTCTCGTGGCTGTTTGGGATGGAAAACGTGGATGAGATTATAAAGCAACGCATAGTCTACCACATGCGAAGCAACACATTCAATAATCACCAAAGCTTTTTCTCTGCTTGAAGGACTTGGGCTGCTGTGGTTTCTCAAATGGAGGCATCATGTGGGCAAGTGGCTCCTCTCTTCAATTGCTGCTGTCTGATCTAGGCTATAAAAAATGTAACCATGTGGATCAGCCAACAGAAATTAAATAGTGTGGTCGCAGTGACGTATCACCTCATTACCATGGGGTTGGGTCAGCACGCTTCATATGGCTAATGAATTGACCGTGCATAATGACTCGGCTGTGTGTAAAACCAATCCAAATGGTTAAGATCTAAATCTTGAAAATCTTAAATGTTTAATGTAATTGATGTTTGAAAAGAAGACTGTTTGAATTACCAAACATTATATAGAGGTAATTTAGTCATTAAAATATCTTACACACAAATCATACATAGAGGCCTTATAATATTCTCACACTAAAGTAGGCCCTACATCATGTGAGGGCAACATTTTGTTTAATGTATTTTCGTGGATTTCAAAGGACATGAAATTCAGTCGGGGTCGTGGATGATAGGCTTGGGTGTGTGTGCAATGTAAACAACTGGATTAATGGCTCAATGGAATGCATAGATACATTAATGGAATGTGCTATAATATATGAAATATGGCTACCACAGATACACTTCTGTAGCATACATTATGACATTTTCAATTTAAGTTACAAAAAAATCTACTCCGTAGGCCAATTAAAGAAAATGACAGTAAAAAAAGAGAGAACAAGCGAATTTTAGGTTGAAAATGCAGCTATATCTTCTTTGAACTTCAAATTCCATCATACGTAGGGTACAACAGTTGTCAACAGCGCATTTATATCCGATTGGCTTATTCCAGTGTGAATCGTGTAAATCGACCAATGGGTAAAGAAAACACTGGATGTGGGTGGGAGCTGAGTGTGAACGTCATCAATTGACAGCTGGCTGCTCCGACATGAATGTGCCTGCCCAGTAGAGAGAGCTGTAGGTAGCTATTTCCTTTCCATTTCATATCACAGGGGCGGTTAAAGGAAAACCCATCCGTCTGAGCACAGTCGTGCCAGCTTGTGCGAACTGAACCCACACACCTGGCCTGGGCATGGACGAACAGGCAGGGCCCGGCGTGTTCTTTAACAACAACAACAACTCGGGTTTGCCAGGCGCTGGCAAAGGACCGCAGCTGCCGGGCGACGTCGGTGGCGGAGAGGCGGCCAGGGCTCATTACAACATTCCGGGGATATTGCACTTTCTGCAACACGAATGGGCCCGCTTCGAGGTGGATAGAGCGCAATGGGAGGTGGAGCGAGCCGAATTGCAGGTAAACCACGTCAAAATGCCCTGCTTATTTTTGGTTGGGGGTTTACGGTGTTGAGTCCGCCCTAGGAAGATTGAAATTTGTGTCAGGAAGCTTACTCGCGCGCTACGGTCTTTGTGGCGAGAACTGCTCGAGCTACGTTGCTACTAGAGTAGTCTTGGTCGGATGACGTTAGGCACTATAGCCAACCTCGGTCCTGGGAAACCCTGTGCTAAGTCGGTTGAATAATATAAAATGATTCTGATGAACAGTGAAGTTGATTCATGCACTCAATAGGCATGAGTCTTTATTGTGCCTTATGACTTCTCTTAAATGCCATGTCGTAAATATATCAGGTAAGGCTATTAGCATAATGTGATGTGCAGGCCTTGTTTGAGTTGTAGCTCGCAGTGTAAAATTAAATATAAACGCAACAATTTCAAATAATTTACTGATTTACGGTTAATAAAAGGAAATCAGTCAATTGAAATACATTTATTAGCCACTAATCTTTGGATTTCACATGACTGGTAATACAGATATGCATATGTCGGTCACAGATACCTTAAAAACAACATACGGTCGTAGACGTCGATCCAGAGCATCCCACACATGCTCAATGGGTGACGTTTCTGGTGAGTGTGCAGGCCATGGAAGAACAGGGACATTTTATAGCTTCCAGGAATTGTGTACAGATCCTTTCGACATGGTCGTGCATTATCATGCTAAAACATGAGGTGATGGAGGCGGATAAATGGCATGACATTGGGCCTCAGGATCTTGTCACGGTATCTCTGTGCATTCCAATTGCCATTGATAAAATGCAGTTTGTCAGTAGCTTATGCCTGCCCATACCATAACCCCATCGCCACCATAGGACACTGTTCACAATGTTGACATCACCAAACCACTCGCCATCACGTTGTCTGCGGTTGTGAGGCCTGCCAAATTCTCTGAAATGACATTGGAGGAGGCTTATGGTAGATAAATGAACATTAAATTATCTGGCAACAGCTCTGGTGGATATTTCTGCAGTCAGCATGTCAATTGCATGCTCCCTCAACTTGAGACATCTGTGGCATTGTGTTGTGACAACTGCACATTTTAGAGTGGCCTTTTATTGTCCCCAGCACAAGGTGCACCTGTTTAATGATCATGCTGTTTAATCAGCTTCTTGATATGCCACTGTCAGGTGGATGGATTATATTGGCAAATGAGAAATGCTCACTAACAGGGAGGTAAACAATTTTGTGCACATTTTGAGAGAACATTTCTGGGATCTTTTATTTCAGCTCATGAAACATGGGACCAACACTTTTCGTGTTGCGTTTATATTTTTGTTCAGTGCACCTCCGAACATTGCTAACCAAGGCTAGTGCCAAGCTAAGTGCAAGCCTACGCAGCCAATCGTGCGTGGGCGCTAGATCTGCACAATTGTCTAGGCTTGATGTGCAGTCCCGATAATACACTTGTGTCCACTGTAGACCGGCTCGTACATAAGGCATCCTCTATTCAGGCCGCGAAGGCATAACTTTCCTATTTGACTAGCTTAAATGTAAAGAAGGTGGGGGGGAAATATGCATACTTTATTTATGAAACACAGTTTTCCACCAACATTTAGGATGTTGTGCACCGTGTTTAGCCAAGGGTGTGCAACATCCAAAATTGTCAAAAAATGGTGGTGGTAAATTTTTCATAAAGAAAGTATGCTTATTTTCCAGTTTTATTCTACCTTCTCGCCATTAAAGCTAGATGATAGTGCATTGGCGCTAGATCTGCACAATCGGCGGCCTAGGCTAGCTAATTGCGCTTTCTAGAAATGACTCAAGCTTTCTCTGCTGCTCTTATGAATTACATAATTTACAGCACAATTTATGGCTTTTATGACGGTGCATTCATACATTTCAATAGGCATTTTTTTCAATTTTAAAGGGCAATGCTTCATCAGATTCTAAATTATGTGTAACTGTACGTGGCATTTGTGCATCATTTACTTTGACAATGTTCTGCCTCAATCTAAGCAGGCTTTCATTTCTTTCCTTATTGTGCCTTAATGAAAAAGAGCGAATAGGCCATAGATGTCTAAGTTGTATTATCGGTATTGCAGATACCCTCCTGATTCCGGAGTAGGTTTTGAGAAAATTTCCTTCCCATTTACTTCAAGTGCTTATCAGTAGTAGAGGGAGCTCATTGGCAAGCGACAAATGTGTGTCAGAACTCCTCCACTGGCATTGAGCAGAAACCAATTTCCTATCTTAATGCATTTGTTCTGCTACCATGCCATTATATAGTGTAGTAGCAACCCTGCATTCCATTAGTCTTAGCTGAGCAAATGTAAAAATCTAATAGACAGGATATACAGTGCCTTTGGAAGGTATTCACACCCCTTGACCTTTTCTGCGTGTTGTTACAGCCTGAATTTAAAGTGGAATTTTGTTTTCAGACATTTTTACAAAAATGTCATTAATAAAAAATGAAACGCGGAATTGTCTTGAGTCAATAAGTATTCAACCCCTTTGTTATGGCAAGCCTAAATGCGTTCAGGTCAAAAGAAATGTGCTTAACAAGTACCCTAATAAGTTGCATGGACTCACTCTGCAATAATATACTGACCAAAAATGTAAACGTAACATGCAACCTTTACAAAGATTTTGCTGAGTTACAGCTCAGACAAGGAAATCAGTCATTTGAAATAAATTCATTAGGCCCTAATCTATGGATTTTACATGACTGGGTGGGCCTGGGAGGGCATAGGCCCACCCACTGGCTAAGCCTGGCTCCCCAATTAGAGTGAGTTTTCCCCCACAAAAGGGCTGAATTACAGACAGACTTCTCAGCACCAAATGCTCACTAACAGGAATGTAAACAAATGTGTGCACAACATTTGAGAGAAAAATGCTTTTAGTTCATATGGAACGTTTCTGGGATCTTTTATTTCCGCTCATGAACCATGGGACCAGCACTTTACATGTTTTTGTTCAGTGTAGTTCTTATTTGAATGATTATCCAATCTCTGGTTTTACCCAACACATACAATTATCTGCAAGGTCCCTCAGTTGAGTAGTGAATTTCAAGCACAGATTCAACCACAAAGACCAGGGAGCTTTTCCAATGCCTCGCAAAGAAGGGCACCTATTGGTAGATCAGTAACATAAAAAGCAGACACTGAATATCTCTTTCAGCATGGTGAAGATATACATTTGGATGGTGTCTCAATACACCCAGTCACTACAAAGATACAGGTGTACTTCCAGTTGCTGGAACCACTTAGGGATTTCACCATGAGGCCAATGGTGACTTTAAAACAGTTACAGAGTTTAATGGCTGTGATAGGAGAAAACTGAGAATGGATCAACAACATTGTAGTTACTGCACAATACTAACCTAAATGACAAAGTGAAAAGAAGGAAGTCGGTACAGAATAAAAAATATTCCAAAATATGTGTCCTTTTTGCAATAAAGCACTAAAGTAATACTGCAACAAATGTGGCAAAGAAACACTTTTTATTCCTGAATACAAAGCACTCGGTCATATTTTCAAGCATGGTGTTAGCTGCATCATGTTATGGATATACTCATCTGAAGGACTAGGGTGTTTATTTGGATAAAAAGAAACCCAATAGAGCTAAGCACAAAATCCTAGAGGAAAACCTGGTTCAGACTGCTTTCCTACAGACACTGGGTGACAAATTCACCTTTCAGCAGGATAATAACCTAAAACACAAGGCCAAATCTACACTGGAGTTACTTACAAAGAGGATATTGAATGTTCTTGAGTGGCCTAGTTACAGTTTTGATTTAAATCAGCTTGTAAATCTATGGCAAGTCTTGGTCAACAACCAATGACAGAGCAAGAGTTGACAAAAGAATAATTGGCAAATATTGTAAAATCCAGGTGTGTAAAGCTCATAGACCCAAAAAGACTCACCGCTGTAATCGCTGCCAAAAGGGATTCTACCATGTATTGACACAGTGTGGGGGAGGGGGGGGGGGGGGGGGGTTGAATACTTATCTAATCAAGATAATTAGTGTTCTATTTTTTTACTGGTCTTTAAATAATAAAAAAAAAAAGTTATTTCTCATTGACAGAGTATTTTGTGTAGACCGTAAATGTTTTATTTTTTATAATAAAAAAAGACAATGAAATTAGTCCCAATTTGTAACACAACTAAATATGGAAAAAGTTAAGGGGTGTGACGAAAGCGTTTTGCTTCTAGAAACTACTGGAGAAGCAGAGCAGATGGAGATGTTTCTGAACCTTCGTTAGGGCCCTACTCAACAAACTGACCTGGAAGTGCCAGCATTAAAACGTGGGCGGGGAATGCCCACCACAGAGCGCTCAACATTGACTGCACTGAGAGCTTTTAAAAAATGTTTTTCTAATGTTAGTTAGTCGCTAGTATGTGGACACCGGTGGTCACCCAACTCTCTGTTTCCATGTCCTTGTGCTGGAGTGTTGTGACACACCAACATTGTTCTATTATTCTGTAAGTAAATCCTAGACACAATATATATAGTATGATATGTTACGTTTGTATTATTTCGTTGATGTGAATCACCCATTTCATATGACACTACATGACCAAAAGTATATGTAAACACCTGCTTGCAGAACCCACCCCGCTCCTATAACAGCCGCTCTTCTGGGAAGGTTTTCCACTAGATGTTGGAACATTGCTGCGAGTACATGCTTCCATTCAGCCACAAGAGCATTAGTGAGGTCAGGCACTGGTGTTAGGAGATTAGGCCTGACTCACAGTAGGAGTTCCAATTCATCCCAAAGGTGTTCGATGGGGTTGAGGTCAGGGCTCTGTGCAGGCTATTCAAATTATTCTAGACAACCCAATTCTGTATGGACCTCAAGTTGTGCATGGCGGCATTGTCATGTTGAAACAGGAAAGGCTGTTCCCCAAACTGTTGCCACAAAGTTGGAAGCACAGAACAGACTAGAATGTCATTGTATGCTGTATCATTAAGATTTCCCTTCACTAAAACTAAGATGCCTAGCCCAAACCATGAAAAACAGCCCCAGACCATTATTCCTCCTCCACCAAACTTTACAGTTGGTACTATTCATTGAGGCAGGTAGCATTCTCCTGGCGTCCGCCAAAACCAGACTCGTCGTCAGTGTGCCAGATGGTGAAGCGTGATTCATCACTCCAGAGAACACGTTTCCACTGCTCCAGAGTCCAATGGTGGCGAGCTTTACACCACTCCAGCAAATGCTTGACATTGTGCATGCTGACTCCGTAGTGAGTGTTGTAACCTAGAACAGACCATTTTTACGTGCTTCAGCAATCGGTGGTCCCGTTCTGTGAGCTTGTGTGGCCTACCACTTCGGCTGAGCCGATGTTGCTCCTAGATGTTTCCACTTCACAATAACAGCATTTACAGTTGACCGGGGCAGCTCTAGCAGGGCAGAAATTTGACAAAATTACTTATTGGAAAGGTGCCATCCTATGACGGTGCCATTTTGAAAGTCACTGAGCTCTTCAGTAAGGCCATTCTACTGCTAATGTTTGTCTGTGGAGATTGCATGGCGGTGTGCTTGATTTGATATACCTGTCAGCAACGGGTGTTGCTGAAATAGCCAAAGCCACTCATTTGAAGGGGTGTCCACATACTTTTTCTTGCCACTGTATATATATATATATATATCACACACACAAAAGTATGTGAGCCCTTTGGAATTACATAGATTTCTGCATAAATTGATCATCAAATTTGATATGATCTTCATCTCAGTCACAACAATGGAAAAACATAGTGTGCTTAAACTAATAACTCACAAATTATTATATTTTTATTTTCTATATTGAATACATCATTTAAACATTCACAATGTAGGTTGGAAAAAGTGTGTGAACCCCTAGGCTAATGACTTCGCCAAAAGCTAATTGGAGTCAACTAACCTGGAGTCCAATCAATGAGACGAGATTGGAGATGTTGGTTAGAGCTGCCTTGCCCTATAAAAAACACTCACAAAATTAGAGTTTGCTATTCACAAGAAGCATTGCCTGATGTGAACCATGCCTTGAACAAAAGAGATCTCAGAAGACATAAGATTAAGAATAGTTTACTTGCATAAAGCTGGAAAGGGTTACGAAAGTATCTCTAAAAGCTTTGATGTTCATCAGTCCATGGTAAATCAAATCAAATGTATTTATATAGCCCTTCTTACATCAGCTGATATATCAAAGTGCTGTACAGAAACTCAGCCTAAAACCCCAAACAGCAAGCAATGCAGGTGTAGAAGCACGGTGGCTAGGAAAAACTCCCTAGAAAGGTCAAAACCTAGAGAGGAACCAGGCTATGAGGGGTGGCCAGTCCTCTTCTGGCTGTGCCGGGTGGAGATTAGAACAGAGCGTGGCCAAGATGTTCAAATGTTCATAAATGACGAGCATGGTCAAATAATAATCAAATTAGTTGTCGGGTGCAACAAGTCAGCACCTCAGGAGTAAATGTCAGTTGGCTTTTTATAACCATTGAGAGTATCTCTACCACTCCTTCTGTCTCTAGAGAGTTGAAAACAGCAGGTCTGAGACCGGTAGCACGTCCGGTGAACAGGTCAGGGTTCCATAGCCGCAGGCCAAACAGTTGAAACTGGAGCAGCAGTACGGCCAGGTGGACTGGGGACAGCAAGGAGTCATCATGCCAGGTAGTCCTGAGGCATGGTCCTAGGGCTCAGGTCCTCCGAAAGAGAGAATTCGAGAGGGCATACTTAAATTCACACAGCACACAGGACATCTGGAGAAATACTCCAGATATAACAGACAGACCCTAGCCCCTCGACACAAAAATACTGCAGCATAAATACTGGAGGCTGAGACAGGAGGGGTCAGGAGACACTGTGGCCACATCCGATGATACCCCCGGACAGGGCCAAACGGGCAGGATAGGGATATCTTCAACCATCAACTTACCATCTTGAGACCAGGCCGAGTATAGCCCACGAAAGAAGCCACTGCAGTCCAAAAAAAACATTGCTTGCACGTCTGAAGTTTTGCCAATGTGCACCTGGATGTTTTGCAGGAGAATGTAAGGCTATATGTCCGCCAATTGAAGCTCAACAGAAGTTGGGTGATGCAACAGGACAACGACTCAAAACACAGAAGTAAATCAACAACAGAATGGCTTCAACAGAAGAAAATACGGAGTTGCCAAGTCAGAGTCCTGACCTCAACCCGATTTGAGATGTTGTGGCATGACCTCGAGAGCAGTTCACACCAGACATCCCAAGAATATTGCTGAACTGAAACAGTTCCGCAACCACAGAAAACATTGAGTTTATTGCTGCAAAGGAGGATCAACCAGTTATTACATCTAAGGGTTCACATACTTTCCCCATCCTGCACTGTGAATGTTTACACAGTGTGTGTTCAATAAAGACATGAAAATGTATAATTGTTTGTGTGTTATTAGTTTAAGCAGACTGTGCTTGTCTATTGTTGTAAGCTAGATGGAGTAAGATAATTTTAGGACCAATTTATGCAGAAATCCTGGTATTTCCTAATGGTTCTTATATTTTTTATTGCCACTGTGTGTGTTTATCTCTGTCCTGGGTCCTATTCGAAATGGTTGCCTTTGTGACCTTTGTTGGAGTTGGACAATAGTATCCGACGATCACCGACAGGCGCTGGCCTAGCGTTTTGACCCTGAAGTACTGCTGTTGCACAACACTGGGAATCCATGACATCACATTGAGTGTGTGTGTGTATGAGTGGGTTAAAGAATCACGATGAGCTTCTCTCTGCCTCTGCTCCTCCTTTGCCCCAGAGGATGTCTGGCATCATCACCACTTTTCCTTCCCTATTCCCCACACTATAAAGACGTTGCAGAGAAGGTGAAGACGGGAGTTGGTGCAGAAAGAAACAACTAATGGGAGAAAGAACCGATCAATGCTCACCAGCTCCTGTTGGGAGATCACTGTGTTTTTTCTCTTTAAATATTTTTTCTTCTTCTACATAACCCACACTTAATGTAAGTGCTGGGTCTCTGAGGACGACTACATCGGCCTGTTCAGCCTATTTCTTTGACTTTGAGTGCACTAAGCAGCCCCCCACCCCCCCCCCCCCCCCCAATCTGAGATGCCTCAGCATTTGGTATTCAACTCCCTCAGATATAGTCCTTTTCCTCGTTCAGAGACGTTTGTTGCCGAGTGGGAGGCCCAGAGGCTGCCTGCGTTGTTGGGATCTTTCGGATGTCACAGCTTGTCGTCTTCCGCATGATCTTCTACGACCCATAACAACCAGTTTGAGTTTGTTTTTAAGTGACTCATGCCACAGAGCTGACACTACGAATGTCGTGGCTCCCTGCCCCATCGTTAAAACGGAGCCCTGTGTTTTTCACAGGAGCAAGCTCCCAACTGCCCAGGCTGAATCTCAGGCAGCTACTACCCAGTGCTGGTGAGGTGTGGGAGGAGAGGGGGTGCCATGCAGTCAGGCATTTCAAACACACAAATTCTTGAAATGCTGCCTCCCCAGCATTTTTTGTGTACGTACTCCACCACACTGACTGACTAGTATACTAATCGACGTGTTACGCCTTTTCTGGGTCATCACATTTTGTAATTTCCCCACAAGTGTTTATTCCAATGACTCCCTTCAACCGCCCTGGTACAGTATGTCCATTGAGAATGTGTGAGAAAGTCTTCTCTGGAGGAGCGTGTGCGTCTCCAATGGCACTCATTCACTATTTAGTGCACTACTTTTTACCAGATACCTATGGGTGCCGGTCAAAAGAATTGCACTTTAAAGGGAATAGGGTGCCATCTGGGATGTAGCCAAAGAGTGTTCTCTCAGGCAGTTGGGTTTACAGTAGCCCAGCACCTCCAGCCTATGAGTAATGATGTCTGGTATTCTAACGAGAGGCCCACCTACTAGCACTATGAACACCATCGGTGTGTTTTACAGGTGTTTATATTGGAAGGGTCTGTCTGGCACCGTGAACAGCTGCAGTATTCATACTTGTTTTGCTGTGTTATTTCTTTGCATTTTATTCCATAATGCATTGGCCTTCAGATGATTTAAAGATTGCACTTCATGAGTTGTTTCACAACATGAATAATTGTTTACTTTTTTTTACTTGGACATTCAGTTTTATATACTGTACACAACACAGTGCCAAAGCCAATGCTGGACCTCCCTCGGTGCAAATCGAGCCATTTATTCAAAATGGTAAGAGGTCACAGGCCAATAGTTTGCAGAGTTGGTTGATGCCACCTTTTCTATCTCAATTATAATTGTGCATAATGTACCTTTTCATTTTCCAAATAACACCTTCTACTGATGATTTGCAGACCACCGTGCTTTCAGTGTGTTTGCTGTCATATCATGCCACTTAACTTTGAATAATTTATGTAAATAGTGATGGGCTATGGGGGGAATAAGGCCTGCAGGCTACTATTAAAGTATCACTGCTTTGGCGTGTAATTCCAATGCCCCTTTATCTTTTAAGTATTATTTTTTCAGACTTTCATCTCACTAACTAAATGATTTCGTCAAGAGACCGCTGTGCAATAGCCGTTGCTGTGTGTAGACATAGTATGCCTAGGATTATGCATAACTGACTGCATGTCTAGGCACAATCGGGACCTTGCTGTCATAGCACACACTTCTTCAAATTCCAGAATGCTGGTTTTACAGCTTTCCATCCATTATCCCATGTAATGAGGTAGTATATTATAAGACCAGACTCTTATCTTTCTGCTGTCTGAGGTATGTTTATCTGCTCAGACTTTGCACATTTACCACCATGTTATGATGACATGATGACACAGGAGATCAGTTGACACCCAGGCAGCAATTTGTCCACTCTGGGGAGAAGGTGTGGAGACTGGGACTAGTGCATCTATAAGCAGTCTCTTGACCTCTGGATCGGTGGCGGAGGGGGTGAATTGAGACAGAGAGCGCCCCAGAGGCTGACGGCCTACTCCAGTGGAACTCATCTAGCAGCTCCAGAAATACTTTTGGCCCCGCCACAACATGTCAGGTGTAAATATATCTCATAAACCAATTAGAATTTGGAAATATATTCTCCTGCAATGTGTGTAGTAAAAGTGTGACAGTACGAAGGGTACCTCACCTCAAAGCATGAGAGAATAGAAATAATCCAAATTAGCTAGGTTTCCATCCAATTGGCGACAGATTTTCATGTGAATATGATCTGCATCAAACAAATATGCGATGGTTTTGTTACAAAAACAAATTTGATAAATAGCAAACTTGCCCAAAATGGTTTTGATGCATGCTCTCTAGACCAGTGGTTACCAAGCTGTACTTCATGTGGTCTGCAAATGTTGTTTTTTTTTCTTCTTAGAAACATAATAACAGTTGGGAATATTAATGGTATTAAAAGCAATTTTACATTACTTTTCACAATGCAAATTGTTTATTAATAGGCCTTTTAATTTGTTACATTCACTGCTATAATTGGCAAATCTTGACCGGCAAGATATTTTGTTTTAAAATGTGACTGCGAATGGTGGTCCTCGAGCTTTGAACAATGATTTGGTGGTCCCTGGAACGGTAAAAGGTTGGGAAGCACTGCTCTAGACAACAGTTTGCTGGTAAAGTGGACAAGGTATGTTGTATGATGAGACATGGATAAGATATTTATTTTATTTTATAGTAGTCAGCCAAGCACCGATCATCGTGTCATCAGCCAACAAATAATACCCTGGATATCTTTGAAATTTGCATTAATCATCACCATGCACTGAACCACCATGTGAAGTTCATCACAATGATCCAAGATGGCGTAGCAGTGTAGACGTGTTTTGTCGTTGTCCATTGTAAATCCTGTGTAAAAATAAAATAATAATTAATATTAACATCTTATTTTTCAATCTCTTTTTCCATTTTTTAAATTAAATATACCTTCCAGCAACCCGCCTCACCCAATGTGATATGGATCTGCAGTTTTTTTGACCTTATAGCTAGAATTTCCATCAGATGCTAATTAGCTACTAGCTATTCAGTCATTGTTAGCCACTGCTAGCGGCCTTTAGTAGCCTTAAGCCATACACTCATCCTACTTGTCCAAGCCTCCCCAGATTCTCCTTCACCCAAATCCAGATAGCAGATGTTCTGAAAGAGCTGAAAAACCTGGACCCATACAAATCAGCCAGGCTAGACAATCTGGACCCTCTCTTCCTAAAATTATCTGCTGCCATTGTTGCAATCCCTATTACTAGTCTGTTCAACCTCTTTCGTATCGTCCGAGATTCCTAAAGATTGGAAAGCTGCCCCGGTCAGCCCCCTCTTCAAAGGGGGTGACACCCGATACCCAAACTGTTATAGACCTATATCCATCCTGCCCTGCCTTTCTAAAGTCTTCGAAAGCCAAGTTAACAAACAGATCACTGACCATTTCGAATCCCACTGTACCTTCTTCGCTGTGTAATCCAGTTTCCGAGCTGGTCATTGGTGCACCTCAGCCACGCTCAAGGTACTAAACGATGTCATAACTGTCATTGATACAAGCCAGTACTGTGCAGCCGTCTTCATCAACCTGGCCAAGGCTTTCGATTCTGTCAATCATCGTATTCTTCTCGGCACAGTCAACAGCCTTGGTTTCTCAAATGACTGGCTCGTCTGGTTCACCAAATACTTAGCAGACAGAGTTCAGTGTGTCAAATCGGAGGGCCTGTTGTCTGGACTTCTGGCAGGTAACTTTGTCACTAAATTTGATTGCTTTTCTGATTTCCATCGTTTACCTTTGATGAGCTTCGGATGTTTTCACTCACGAGACTCCCAGTTAGATAGCCAATGTTCCTTTTTTCCCAAAATATTATTTTTGTAGGCGAAATAGCTCCGCTTGTTCTTCACTTTTGGCCGAGAAATCGCCCGGAAATTGCAGTCACGAAAATGCAGAAAAATATTCCAAATTAGCTCCATAATATCGACAGAAACATGGCAAATGTTGTATATAATCAATCCTCAAATGTGTTTTTCAAATATCTATACGATAATATATCAACCGGGACTGGTGACTTCTTAGTAGGATAGAGAGAAACAATGGCCGCATTTGTCCTTTACGCACCAAACACTCTGAGAGCTTCAGCTGACCACTGACGCAATGTTGACATTCAAGCTCATTTTTCAAAATAAAAGCCTAAAACTATGTATTGTGACACTAGACACATTAGGGAAGCCATAGAAAAGGTAATCTGGTTGATAGCCCATTCACTGCTCAATAGGGACGCATAGGAATGCAGAGCCTTCTAAATAAGAGTCCATTCCTGTTTGGATTTTTCTCAGGCTTTTGCCTGCAACATCAGTTCTGTTATACTCACAGACAATATTTTTACCGTTTTGGAAACTTTAGTGTTTTCTATCCTAAGCTGTCAATTATATGCATATTCATATTCCGTTTACTACGGGAACGTTATTTTTCCAAAAATGAAAATACTGCCCCCTAGTCACAAAAGGTTAAATGCCAGTAAAACCAAATGCATACTCTTCAACCGATCGCTGCCTGCCCGACTAGCATCACTACTCTGGACGGTTCTGACTTAGAATGTCTGAACTACAAATACCTAGGTATCTGGTTAGATTGTGAACTCTCCTTCCAGACTCATATTAAGCCTCCAATCCAAAATTCAATTTAGTATCGGCTTCCTGTTTTGCAACAAAGCCTCCTTCACTCACGCTGCCAAACACCCTCGTAAAATTGACTATCCTACCGATCCTAGACTTCGGCGATGTCAATTTTCAAAATAGCCTCCAACACTCTACTCAGCAAATTGGATGCGGTCTATCACAGTGTCATCCGTTTTGCCACCAAAGCCCCATATACCACCCACCACTGCGACCTGTATGCTCACGTCGGCTGGTCCTCGCTACATATTCGTCGCCAGACCCACTGGCTCCAGGTGATATGTCTTTGCTAGGTAAAGCTATGCCTTACCGCAGCTCACTGGTCACCATAACAACACCCACCCGTAGCACGCGGTCATCCCCAAAGCCAACACCTCCTTTGGCCGCCTTTCCTTACAGTTCTCTGCTGCCAATGACTGGAACGAGTTGCAGAAATCGCTGAAGTTGGAGACTCATATCTCCCTCACTAACTTTAAGCATCAGCTATCAGAGGAGCTTGCCGATCACTGCAGCTCTACACAGCCCATCTGTAAATAGCCCATCCAATTTCCTACCTCATCCCCATATTGTTTTTATGTACTTTTTTTTTGTTGCTCTTTTGCACACCAGTATTTCTACTTGCACATCGATCACTCCAGTGTTATTTTGTAATTACTTTGCTACTCTTGGCCTATTTATTGCCTTACCTCCTTACTCCATTTGCACACACTTTTTTTTCTATTGTGTTATTGGCTGTACTTTTGTTTATCCCATTCTTTCGTCGCACCGCTTTGCTTCATCTTGGCCAGGTCGCAGTTGTAAATGAGAACTTGTTCCAATTGGCCTCCCTTTTTAAATACAGGTGAAATAATCATATAAAATAACTCCTATTTCGTCTGTGCATAGGAACTTTACCTCTACCAACATGTACATTTTACCTCGACTAACCTGTGCCACCTAACATTGACTCTGTACCCTACCCCCTCTGTATATAGCCTCGCTACTATTATTTATTGTTGCTCTAATGATTTATTTTTGTATTTTCCTCTTTTTTCAATTTTTTTAAACATAAGTTTATTTTAGTAAATACTTTCTTAACACTTATTTTTCTTAACTGCAGTATTGGGTAAGGGCTTGTAAGTAATCATTTCACTGTAAGGGGGAACAATTCCTGTTGTATTCGGCGCATGTGACATACGATTTGATCTGCCTTATGCTTTTCCACGTCACGACAACACAACCTATGCTCTCGTGGCACCAAGTTCACCTCGACATGTTTATTATATCAATATTCGCTTTTTTTCAATACACTCAATTGTAGAATCTATTTCACCGGCCAGAAAGGTATCATGTGACATGGGAGAACTTTGGAAGGTTGAAAACCAGGCGGGCTGCAGCGTTCTGGAGTAAATTTATGTGTCAGGTAATTCATCCAAATTAATATGGTTGGATGGAAACCTGGTTAATGTCTAACATTTATTGGATAGGTTTCTAGCGTGCACAGGAGCCTTTCTGAGATGAGTTTCAGTTTGTCTTTAAATGTTTTTTTGTTTTTTTACCAGTAAACCTTTTGTTTAAAAAAATGTAAATCCCTCTTGCTCTTCTTGGAGAGTGCTGGTGGCTATTGTTTTTAACTCTTTCTTTGAAGATATGCCCACACCAAAAAGGCTTTTCTTGATCCACTTGCTGTTCTAATGGAGTATCTCTCTGACCTAATGTTCTCGCATCACCTTTGTGTCTTCGCTATAGCGGCGGAGCTGAAGTAATGACGATGTTGGGTATAATATTCCTGCACCAGTGTGATCACGGAAGAGCTCTGCCAGCAGTTAGTGTCACATTCCCATAGATGAGTCTCCAACATCTCTTGGAGATGGAGGGGGTGTGGGCTTCCTCACGTGTCTGGACAGGTGAGCGAATGTCGCGGGGAATGCACAGCACTCTCTTCATGTGGAAATCACAACAGACTCCATGCGTCATTTCACAATTGCCATTAGCAATACCACCCATTCTGTGGCAGTAATGCTGCTGGCTGGAGTTTAAGTTTTTGATTTATACCCCATGATGCGTTGTTTAAATAATGTAACTTATATTGTAGTCAATTTAGCAGAGTGACTTAAAGTAGTGAGTGTGTGCTTTTTTTGTACCGGTACCCTGTGGGCATCGAACCCATAACCCTGGCATTGCAAGCGCCTTGCCATACCAACTGAGCCACACAGCATCACTTGTTGGGGGTAATCTGGGTGGACACGTGGGATAGACACAATACATGCTTCTTAAGTAATGATGCGTCACTCCCATGCTTCTGCATCGGCAACACGGGCCAAAGCAAAGCCCAGGTTTATACCTCTTCCCTTTGACCTCATTCAGAGGCTCCCTTGTTAGGAATGGAATGCACACCTGCTTGTTTTGCCATGTAATGCAAACTACGGAGCCAAATGCACCACACCCTGGTTCACGCCTAAGCACCATAAAGCACTCGACCATTGTTGTCAACAACAGGAGGTGCCTGGCAGACATAACACCCTGGAGAGTGGCACTGAGGCATCCACCTCGTCCATCTTACAATGTGTTCCGGGTCAGTGCAAAATTGATTGTGCCTCCAAAATGTTCACCTTTTTGTGCTGTGAAATGACAACTCTGGGAACCATGAGTGTGTAAGAGTGACTTTGGGTGTGTGCACCAGCAGATGCGAGTCCTGGCATCCCTGTGCGGTGTAAACCTGATGTAGGCCTAATGAATATATACAGATGCAGTATTTATCTTACTGTAAACACTGTACTCCTTTTATATTTATCACATAGGAATTACAGGTCACCAGTCCAACTGATTTACCATGTAAGTATAGTAATGTTTCTGTCCCACAGTTTTTGACCACTACAATCAGTTGATTCTTATAACCTGGATCATGTGATGATGACACATTAGTGATGGATGCGATTGGACTGGTGACCTGATCAAGTTTCAGTTAGTACTAACTGATTGCTCAGTAGCAGTGTTGGACAAAATCATGCATACAGGTCCTGGGTGTTTCTGGCGGGCTTGCTGTTGCTTTAAGAAAGGGCCTTGGGAATAATGGGGGGTGTTTACAAAATACCACCACTGCAGTCCATAGCAAGGACAACTGACACGGTAGAAGAAAAGAATGTGGATGCAAGAGAGCGACTAAAATAAACTTTAGTCGTCAGTTCTTACTAGTCGGGCACTGTTAACTTCTTCTTTCTGGCCCTTGTGATGTTATCCACGGGTTACAACTCATGGCAGGTGTCATCTGGTCCTCAAGCATGTGGACCAGATGATGACAGGCTGAGAGCGAGGCGTAGAAGGAGACGAGGGTGAGATGTCGGCAGGCTCGCACCACAGAGCGAGATGGAAGAGAGGGCCCTGTGGCGTTCTCTAGAGAGAAACTACTTCCTTCCTTGCTCCCTTCTTCGTGCCCCTCAGGGGAAACCAAAAACCAGACGAGATTATGAATCCTGTAATTCACATTTTGATGTAAGCAAGAGGAATAAAAACAAATACCCGTGGCTTTCTTAGTCTCCAAAAATATCTCCTCAGTTTGTCAAGCCCCCGGTTGGTCCTTCTCCTTTGGAATTGTTTTGATCGATTTTGTTGTCTTTTTAAAGTGTCTACTGGTTTTATAAAGAAAATATTTACATAATTTCATAATTTCTAGAGACTGTTATGAAATGTAAAATGGATGTGTGTGTGTATTGAATTAACCATACACTTAACTCAAAAAGGAAACATTTGTTTAAGTAATCACACAGGCGTATGCATGCTCTGTTCTCCATGTCGGTTGCCAGATTAAAAGGAATCTGAGCAGACAACCTGTTTGTGCCTCAGAGAGACCACATACTCTTGTGGTCCTCACTCTCCACACACAGTGTGTGTGTGTGTGTGTGTGTGCGCTGCCATCAATTCAGACAGAGCCAGGGGACTGCTCCAGCCGTTTCGGTATTAAGGTTCAGCACTGGAGAGAGACCCTGCCGACGTCAATCTCGACAGTATGTTTTTACTAAAGTGTTGAACACCAGTATCCAGGATACCGCTTTGGCAAAACCCGTTGGGCCTGCTGTTAGCTGTCATGTTGTTTCTTGTTTCGTATTTGGAAAGTCTGTGCTCTCAACTTTTCTAGCAGGCTACCTATAAAGGGATTTTCACACTACTGAGCCAAACTGCACTGTGCTTACCTGGTTACGTATCCAGCATAGCTGCTGTAACCGTGCTTAAAAGGACAATGTGAAAATAAATTATCCGAGCCAGCACAGTTTGCTTCGGATCATCACGATAGTTCATAAACTAGCAACTACAGCCGGGAAGAACTATTGGATATTAGAGTGGCGGTAACTCACCAGAACTTCCAGGATTATGTCTTCCCTGGAGCAGATCCTTTGTTTGCTCTCTATCAACATATTGATTGTGGTACTCGCGCTGCTAAAACTCTTGTCCATTGTTATACTACCTTCCAGAATGCATATAAGGCCCTCCCTTGCCCTCCATTCGGCAAATATGACCACGAGTCCATCTTGCTCCTCCCCTCCTAATGGGCAGAAACTGAAACGGGAAGCACCCGTGGTAAGGACAGTTCAACGCTGGTCTGACCAATCGGAATCCACGATTCAAGATTGTTTTGATCACGCAGCCTGGGATATGTTTAGAGTAGCTTCAGAAAATAAGATCGACACACATACCGGTACGATGAAAGAGTTTATCAGTAAGTGCATAGGATATGTACCCACTGACTTATAAAACCTATCCCAACCAGAAAGTTTTGATAGATGAGAGTATTTGATCCCCTGCTGATTTTGTATGTTTACCCACTGACAAAGAAATGATCAGTCTATCATTTTAATGGTAGGTTTATTTGAACAGTGAGAGACAGAATAACAACAAAAAATCCAGGAAAACGCATGTCAAAAATGTTATAAATTGATTTGCATTTTAATGAGGGAAATAAGTATTTGAACCCTCTGCAAAACATGACTTAGTACTTGTTGGCAATCACAGAGGTCAGACGTTTCTTGTAGTTGGCCACCAGGTTTGTACACATCTCAGGAGGGATTTTGTCCCACTCCCCTTTGCAGATCTTCTCCAAGTCATGAAGGTTTCGAGGCTGACGTTTGGCAACTCGAACCTTCAGCTCCCTCCACAGATTTTCAATGGGATTAAGGTCTGGAGACTGGCTAGGCCACTCCAGGACCTTAACTTCTTGATGCACCCATCCCTTTAGCGGGATCATTTTCGTCAGTGCCAAATTCAAATTAAATTACTAAAAATATTACATTTTCATGAAATCACAAGTGCAGTATAGCAAAACACAAAGCTTTTCGGCGAAAGCATATCAAGCGTTTATGTAAGCACATCTCTCTCAGTAGACAAAATATTACAAACAGCTAGTAGCCAAGTAGATTGGTCACGAAAGTCAGAAAAGCAATAAATTAAATCGCTTACCTTTTGATCTTCAGAAGTTTGTACTCACAAGACTCCCAGTTACACAATAAATGTTCCTTTTGTTCCATAAAGATAATTTTTATATCCAAAATACCTCCATTTGTTTGGCCCGTTTATGTTCAGAAATCAACAGACTCGAGCGGTCACGACATCGCAGACGAATATTCCAAATAGTATCCGTAATGTTCGTAGAAACATTTCAAATGTTTTTTATAATCAATCCTCAGGTTGTTTTTACAATATATAATCGATAATATATCAACCGGGAATGTAGCTTCTTCAATAGGAGAGACAGAGAAAATGGCTGCTCCAAGCTGTTGCACATACAAAACACTGCCGGCACCCAGACATGGATCACATTGCGTCATTGTTTCTCGCTCATTTTTCAAAATAAAGGCCTGAAACTATGTCTAAAGACTGTTCACACCATGGGGAAGCCATAGGAAAAGGAATCTGGTTGATATCCCTTTAAATGGAGAGATGGCAGGCTATGGAACATGGAGCTTTCAAAATAGAGGCCACTTCCTGGTTTGATTTTACTCAGGTTGTCACCTGCAATATCAGTTCTGTTATACTCAGACAATATTTTGACAGTTTTGGAAACTTTAGTGTTTTCTAACCTAATCTGGCAATTATATGCATATTCTAGATTCTGGGTCTTAGAAATAGGCAGTTTAATTTTGGTATGTTTTACATCAAAATACTGCCCCCTACACTCGAGGTTACTGTGCTTCTTCTTGAGCCACTCTTTTGTTGCCTTGGCCGTGTGTTGTGGGTCATTGTCATGCTGGAATACCCATCCACGACCAATGTTCAATACCCTGGCTGAGGGAAGGAGGTTCTCACCCAAGATTTGACGGTACATGGACCCTTCCATCGTCCCTTTGATGCGGTGAAGTTGTCCTGTCCCCTTAGCAGAGAAACACCCCCAAAGCATAATGTTTCCACCTCCATGTTTGACAGTGGGGATGGTGTTCTTGGGGTCATAGGCAGCATTCCTCCTCCTCCAAACACGGCGAGTTCAATTGATGCAAAAGAGCTCCATTTTGGTCTCATCACAACACTTTCAGCCACCCTCTGAATCATTCCGATGTTCATTGGTAAACTTCAGACGGGCATGTATATGTGCTTTCTTGAGCAGGGGGACCTTGCGGGCTCTGCAGGATTTCAGTCCTTCACAGCGTAGTGTGTTACCAATTGTTTTCTTGGTGACTATGGTCCCACCTGCCTTGCGATCGTTGACAAGATCCTCCCGTGTAGTTCTGGGCTGATTCCTCACCGTTCTCATGATCATTGCAACTCCACGAGGTGAGATCTTGCATGGAGTCCCAGGCCGAGGGAGATTGACAGTTCTTTGGTGTTTCTCCCATTTGTGAATAATCTCACCAACTGTTGTCACCTTCTCACCAGAGCATGCGCAGACCAGCTGGCTGGTGTGTTTACAGATATATTCAATCTCTCCCTATTCCAGTCTGTTGTCCCCACATGATGGCCACCATTGTCTCTGTACCAAAAGTAATTGAACTAAATGACTATCCCCACGTAGCACTCACCTCTGTTATCATGAAGTGCTTTGAGAAACTAGTCAAGGATCATATCACCTCCACCTTACCTGCCACCCTAGACCTACTTCAATTTGCTTACCGTCCCAATAGATCCACAGACGACGCAATCGCCTGCACACTGCCCTTTCCCATCTGGACAAGAGGCATACCTATGTAAGAATGCTGTTCATTGCCTACAGCTCAGCATTCAACACCATAGTACTCTCCAAGCTCATCATCAAGCTCGAGACCCTGGGTCTGAAACCCGCCCTGTGCAACTGGGTCCTGGACTTCCTGACGGGTCACCTCCAGGTGGTGAAGGTAGGAAACAACATCTCCATCCTCACTGACCCTCAACACTGGTGCCCCACAACGGTGCGTTCTCAGCCCTCTCCTGTTCTGTTAGAGGCTTGAGTACCAACAATGACGAGACATCCTACAGGGAGGCAGTGAGGGCTCTGGGAGTGTGGCACCCGGAAAATAACCTCACTCAACATGAACAAAACTAAGGAGCTGATCGTGGACTTCAGGAACCAGCAGAGGGAGCACCCCCCCCTGTCCACATCGATGGGACTGCAGTGGAGAAGGTGGAAAGCTTCAAGTTCCTCGGCGTACACAATCACTGAAATGGTCCACCCACACAGATAGTGTGGTGAAGGCGCAACAGCGCCTCTTCAACCTCAGGAGGCTAAAGAAATGTTGGCTTAACACCTAAAACCCTCACAAACTTTTACAGATACACAATTGAGAGCATCCTGTTGGGCTGTTTCACTTCCCGGTACGGCAACTGCGAGGCTCTCCAGAGGGTGTCGCAATCTTCCCACCCTCCTGGACAGCTACAGCACCCACGTCACAGAAAGGCCAAAAAGATCATCAAGGACATCAACCGCCCGAGCCAATGCCTGTTCACCCCGCTATCACCAGTTGGGACCGAGAGACTGGAAAAATGTCTTCTATCTCAAGGCCATCAGACTGGTAAACAGCCATCACTAGCACATCAGAGGTGGCTGCCTATAGAATAGATTAGGAATCACTGGCCACTTTTGGAAATGGACCACTAGACACTTTAATGTTTCTGTATCTAGCATTACTCTTCTCATATTTATAAACTGCACTCCACACTTCTACGGTATCTTAAGTCACATTTTTTACATATTGCATCACCCATCTCATATGTGTATATACTGCATTGTATTATATACTACACCACTGACTGTTAAACAGCCATCTTCAGCACGTCAAAGGCTGCTGCCAGTAGACATAGATTAGGAATCACTGTCCACTTTAAGGAAATGAAACACTAGCCGCTTTAATAATGTTTCCATATTTTGCATTAGTCATCTCATATGTATATACTGTACTCTATACTATTCTATGGTATCTTAGTCACTTTAATTGTGGGTAAATATTGCATCACCCATCTCATATGTATGAACTGTATTCTATGCTATGCTGCTCTGATATATATGTATATATTGTTAATCCATTCCTTACTTATGTGTATTTTGAGTATATGTTGTGAAACTGTTCAAATCAAATGTATTTGTCACATACACATGGTTAGCAGATGTTAATGCAAGTGTAGTGAAATGCTTGTGCTTCTAATTCCGACAATGCAATAATAACCAACGAGTAATCTAAGCTAACAATTCCAAAACTACTACCTTATACACACACAAGTGGAAAGGGATAAAGAATATGTACATAAAGATATATGAATGAGTGATGGTACAGAACGGCATAGGCAAGATGCAGTAGATGGTATCGAGTACAGTATATACATATGAGAGTAATGTAGGGTATGTAAACATTATATTAAGTAGCATTGTTTAAAGTGGCTAGTGATATATTTTACATCAATTCCCATTATTAAAGTGGCTGGAGTTGAGTCAGTGTGTTGGCAGCAGCCACTCAATGTTAGTGGTGGCTGTTTAACAGTCTGATGGCCTTGAGATAGAAGCTGTTTTTCAGTCTCTCGGTCCCAGCTTTGATGCACCTGTACTGACCTCGCCTTCTGGATGATAGCGGGGTGAACAGGCAGTGGCTCGGGTGGTTGTTGTCCTTAATGATCTTTATGGCCTTCCTGTGACCATCGGGTGGTGTAGGTGTCCTGGAGGGCAGGTAGTTTGCCCCCGGTGATACGTTGTGCAGACCTCACTACCCTCTGGAGAGCCTTACGGTTGTGGGTGGAGCAGTTGCCGTACCAGGCGGTGATACAGCCCGACAGGATGCTCTCGATTGTGCATCTGTAGAAGTTTGTGAGTGCTTTTGGTGACAAGCCAAATTTCTTCCGCCTCCTGAGGTTGAAGAGGCGCTGCTGCGCCTTCTTCACGACGCTGTCTGTGTGGGTGGACCAATTCAGTTTGTCCGTGATGTGTACGCCGAGGAACTTAAAACGTACTACCCTCTCCACTACATCGATGTGGATAGGGGGGTGCTCCCTCTACTGTTTCCTGAAGTCCACAATCATCTACTTTGTTTTGTTGACGTTGAGGCTGAGGTTATTTTCCTGACACCACACTCCGAGGGCCCTCACCTCCTCCCTGTAGGCCGTCTCGTCGTTGTCGGTAATCAAGCCTACCACTGTAGTGTCGTCCGCAAACTTGATGATTGAGTTGGAGGCGTGCATGGCCATGCAGTCGTGGGTGAACAGGGAGTACAAGAGAGAGCTCAGAACGCACCCTTGTGGGGCCCCAGTGTTGAGGATCAGCGGGGTGGAGATGTTGTTACCTACCCTCACCACCTGGGGGCGGCCCGTCAGTAAGTCCAGTACCCAGTTGCACAGGGCGGGGTCGAGACCCAGGGTCTCGAGCTTGATGACGAGTTTGGAGGGTACAATGGTGTTAAATGCTGAGCTGTAGTCGATGAACAGCATTCTCGCATAGGTATTCCTCTTGTCCAGATGGGTTAGGGCAGTGTGGTTGAGATTGTGTCGTCTGTGAAACTATTTGGGCGGTAAGCAAATTGGAGTGGGTCTAGGGTGTCAGGTAGGGTGGAGGTGATATGGTTCTTGACTAGTCTCTCCTAGCACTTCATGATGACGGAAGTGAGTGCTACGGGGCGGTAGTCGTTTAGCTCAGTTACCTTAGCTTTCTTGGGAACAGTAACAATGGTGGCCCTCTTGAAGCATGTGGGAACAGCAGACTGGGATAAGAATTTATTGAATATGTCCGTAAACACACCAGCCAGCTGCTCTGAGGACGCGGCTGGGGATGCTGTCTGGGCCTGTAGCCTTGCGAGGGTTAACACGTTTAAATGTTTTACTTACGTTGGCTGCAGTGAAGGAGAGTCCGCAGGTTTTGGTTGCGGGCCATGTCAGTGGCACTGTATTGTCCTCAAAGCGGGCAAAAAAGTTATTTAGTCTGCCTGGGAGCAAGACATCCTGGTCCGTGACAGCGCTGGTTTTCTTTTTGTAATCCGTGATTGACTGTAGACCCTGCCACAAACCTCTTGTGTCTGAACCGTTGAATTGTGACTCTACTTTGTCTCTATACTGATGCTTAGCTTGTTTGATTGCCTTGCAGAGGGAATAGCTACACTGTTTGTATTCGGTCATGTTTCCGGTCACCTTGCCCTGTTTAAAAGCAGTGGTTTGCGCTTTCAGTTTCACGTGAATGCTGCCATCAATCCATGGTTTCTGGTTTGGGAATGTTTTAATCGTTGCTATGGGAACGACATGACATCGTCAATGCACTTTCTAATGAACTCGCTCACCGACTCAGCATATTCGTCAATGTTGTTGTTGGAAGCAATGCGGAACATATCCCAGTCCACGTGATGGAAGCAGTCTTGAAGCGTGGAATCAGATTGGTTGGACCAGCGTTGAACAGACCTGAGTGCGGGAGCTTCTTGTTTTAGTTTCTGTCTGTAGGCAGGGATCAACAAAATGGAGTCGTGGTCAGCTTTTCCGAAAGGAGGGCGGGGGAGGGCCTTATATGCTTCTACACCTGCATTGCTTGCTGTTTGGGGTTTTAGGCTGGGTTTCTGTACAGCACTTTGAGATATCAGCTGATGTACGAAGGGCTATATAAATAAATTTGATTTGATTTGATATGCATCGCGGAAGTTAGAATAGCAATGATCCAAGGTTTTACCAGCCTTGGTTGCGCAATCGATATGCTGATACAATTTAGGGAGTCTTGATTTCAGATTAGCCTTGTTAAACTCCCCAGCTACAATGAATGCAGCCTCAGGATATGTGGTTTCCAGTTTGCAAAGAGACAAAGTTCGTTCAGGGCCATCGATGTGTCTGCTTGGGGGGAATATATACGGCTGTGATTATAATCGAAGAGAATTCCCTTGGTAGATAATGCCAATGTTAGATATTTCTGCACTGTCAGAGCTAGAAGCACAATTATTTTGCTGCACCCGCAATAAGATCTGCAGAAACACATGTATGTGACCAATACATTTGATTTGAAATGACACATGACTACATTACAGTCGGCCACTGCAGACCGACCGATCTACAGGTCACACGGAGTAGTCATTTAGGATGCCAGGTTATTTGTAGATCAGTCAGTCTGCAGTTGCCAAATGCACTTTAACTACCCCCTTTAATCGTGCACTGTTAAGAGTGTGACTCCGTAAGGATCCCTGGCTATTACTCCTCGCCTTGTTTGCTCCAATTGTCGCTGCGTGGCACAGAAATGGCCCCCGGGATGCTCTTATCCAGGTTATTAAACCAAATCAATTGAGACACTGCGCCATGGCTGGTCAATTAGCGTCCACTTCGTTAAGCTGTGTTGAAGGACCAGAGAGGAGCATTCAGGATCGCCTTGAACCAGGGTGGTGAAATACAGTAACAGTAAAACCCTGTTCAGTTCCCATATGTATTAAGTGTCTCTGAGTAGGGGTGCTGATTTAAAATACATTTGGCCTTTTAGTCCACAAGATTGCATGGATGGGGCCAGCTGATCCTAGATCAGCACTCCTGTTCTGAGGCGCTTGATACATATGGCCCTTGGTATCTTTAAAGCTGTCTGGCTGTTTGTTAGTCATCTAAATACAGCCACTCTGAGTGACCGCTTTGTGTTTGCCTTACAGCACCTCTTATCTGTCAAAGGTGTGCGTGTGTCACACACCCTCTCCTGATCCCTAACCTCATTGCTCCCCGCTACTGTATTGTGATATGGAGGGCAATACTAATGTGGCACAGTGTAGCCATGGCGACTTTGGCCGGGCCTTCTATGTATATTCTCCCCAAGGCCCACGTTCTGTCAGTCATGTTGTCACATTCCGTATTCTGCAAAGATCTATCTTCGTTGAAATGGATCATTGTTTTGAATTAAGCCTATAGCTTGACAACTCCATAGTCATTATGTAGTATTATATTACTTCCAGATGAATTTAGCCTCTTACTGAAACCAAGAGTTACATTATACTAAGGATATATCAGTCAACATAATGTTGGTGTATTTGCTTGAACTAAGCAGCTCTGAAACCTTAAGGATGAAATACATTTTGTGGCTTGTGTACTGGAACGGTGTATGGGCCCGTGTACATAAATGTGGCACAAGTTAAACACAACAGTTTCCTTGGCCTCCTGTTTGACTGACACTAGAGAAGCTTTTTGGACTTCGCAATACCTCACCATTGATTGGCTGATGTTTTTGGCGGCATAATCGGACTGCTTCCACAAACGCCACCACTTTTATTTTATTTCAACACACCCTGTGCAAGACTTCACTGTAGAGCTAACCCCGGCTGGCTGTCTATGATCAGCTAACCACAGCTTTCATCTTCTCGTTCTTACTCACTTAACCACCTCGTAATGGTTGCTGGGTAGCTCAATGCCCACACTGTTGCCCCGTAATCCTTGGGAGTTGATTTTAGTCAGCCGCCGCGAATCAAAGGTATAGCGGGCACTTTGTGCCTATGTGACCCGCTATGAAACGCTGGTTAAGCTCCCACTTCCTGTCTTAGCATAGTAAGCTAGCATAGCAATGTTGCGTTCAATCTGTGAGTCCTGGCTGCTCTCTCAGGCAGAAAGACCACAGTGAGTTTTTGGTGCCTCAATCCAAGGTCAGCAGTAGCAATGTGTAATCTCAATTTTGGCTAGGGATAGCCTAGTGTATGAATGTATTATGGAGTCTGGAATCAGAATTGAGCAATTGCTTTGATTCTTCTGCCATGAGCTGCAGAGGTTACTGAACATAGAATAAAATGAAGTGGCAGTCAATATAAGGTAGTCCTTCAACACTTAATGTTGGGTGTTGTCGTTCTGTGTTAAGGTAACGGAAGAATAATGATCTGACAGTGTGTTGATTTCCTCCTTTTACTGCTGCACCATATGTTGTAACACCTTACATTCTTTGTAGGAGACTAAATCATAGGTTTTCTTCAAACTCTGTCTGCTCTATTGTAGTTAATGAATGTACTTAACAACATTGACTTATTTTGGAAATGCCAAAGACACCAATTTGAAGGCATAGCTCTTAAAAGCCCTACAGGATAGGCTAGATCAGCTACCTATATTAGGTGTGTGTGTGTGTGTGTGTGATTTTGTTTTTGTGCGTTTCAGGCATACACTCCACTGAGCTTCTCGAGCATCAAGGAGAAAAACGGAACGTACTGTTTTAACAAGCATTCAGTTCCTTACGTCAGCATAGCAGCTCCTTTTCCCAAGGGCCTTGTTGTTTTCGCTCATCGAAAAGGGGAGTATTTGAATACACGTGTTTTGCAAGTGCGGCCAGGCCCAATTTAATGCTAATATGGCGGTGCCTGCTAAGCTGAGCGAACTGGCCAGGGAGCGGGGGCTTTATTCCGCAAACATCATGGTCTCGCTGAGCCAGACCTTACGTCATGTCCCCCCCCGGCAGCTTAGTTGGACTGCGACGATCAGAAATGAAAGACCCTGACTTACATGTAATTGGGGCTACATAAACCCCACAACCCCCAGCCCACCTCGACCCCCTTGACATTGCCTCCATGCTCCATCCACAGCTTAGTGGAGCAGCGAGTATTTACAATTACAGACCTTCCCTGCTTTCCAAATTGTCTAGTAACTGTATACTCGTACACTCCTCCCCATGCATTTAAAAGCATTGGGTTGGTATCAGCATGGGCTAGAGGGAGTTTACACCGTATTTCTTCCACCTTTTTTAAATCTATGAAGGGAAGGAAGCATGTGCACACTTGGGCAGAAGCGTAGAGGATTGGGACGCAATCGACTTGTATGTAATGGGGTTACACACTTTCTACACATGATTATTGGTTCCCACTCGTCGGATGGTCCTTCTGTTCTGTGCAATACAGTACAATACAGCATCTCTCTTGTATAAGGCAGAGGGAACAAGCGACGCGTGAGCTTAAAAGGTCAGGCCATCAGTGGGCGCAGACTGTCTGGCATCAGTTTAGTGTAGTCAGTTCCTTCTTTCACTTGTCTACTTGCCTCCAGCTCAGATAGTCCACTCCAATAAAACTCTACAGCCAAAGAATGTCAGCAAACGAAAAGCTTCCTGGGTTTACTTCGTTTGTTCAGTGAGCGGCATGTAAGTTGTGCATATTTACATGTAGGCCTAGTCTTTGCTCTTTATACTCTTCCTAAGCTCAAACACACATCTGCAAGGGCTTTTCCTTTTCCTCCTCCTCTTTCTCCCCTTTTCTCCCTGCCCCGGTCTCTGAGAGTTTCGCTGTTCTAATTAAAGAGCTTATGCCCTCAGAAGTGTGCGCATGTCAGCGCTCACCCCCCTGTGGGGTGGGCCAGGGCCGCTGCATCACTCCGTTGTTCCTGCCATTCCAGAAGCATCGCTCTTGCCGAGCTAAACGCAAAAGGCCTCATTTGAGTTTACGCTCCACTCCTCCCTTCCTCCTCCTATCTAGTAGTAGCGGTTACTGTGGAGCTGAGGAATTTGGGTACATCACAATGCCAGTGCTGTGGGTATCCAACTGAAGGTAGTCCCCACAGGCACCTGTGTGTGTGTGTGTGTATGTGTGTGTGTGTGTGTGTGTGTTTGAGGAGAGAGAGAGAAGAAGAGAGTGAAAGATTGTTGAGAAAAGTCATTATTTGTAAGAGCCAAGTGATTTTTTTTAAATGTATTTTTCCCCCAGAAGGTTTCTGTGTCCTCTGATGCTCCAACATAGAGATACTTTGCATCACTCCGGTGTAACCACGTATGGTTTACAGGAATGCAGACCATCCACACTGTCTAGAGCAGAGATCTGGATCTAGTCAGGCAGATCTCATGAAACACATCTGTGATTACAAAACAAACCTGTACAGGAAAGTACTGAAGACATGCATTCCCTCCCCATTTGAGTTACCAGAGCTGATGAGGTTTTGGTGTCGGCATGTTAAGGTTTCCACGGTTACCTAGGTTTTGCATTTCTATCAAAGGACCCACAAGTACAAATGTGAAGTTCATTGGAGCATATCAATTTGGGTGTCAAATGAAAGCTAAGAGTCTATATTTTGGGGAAATAAAGCCATAGATACATTTATCTTAAAAATCAGGCATAAGTAAAGGATTTGATTTCTGGATAAACAGGAAAATGGGCCTTAGAAAACATCTACCAGAAAACGTATTAAGTATCAGAAATACATCAAAACATAATGTTGACGTAAAGACTTCTGATAACAACACTTATTTTTAGTTTTGGAGAATTTGTTTACCTTCTGTAAGTTTAAGAAATATTGTCTTGTGCCTAGTAATTCCGTTAACAAAAACCCACACATCTTTAAGATATTTTCAATGTTCTCTTCCTCATGAGGCGGGAGGATGTTGGTAATGGTAGACCTACCAATTAATTATAATGATTTTACTGATATCAATTTTGTTCATGAATTGTTAGGTGATTACAACTTGTAATTCCAATACCAAATTGGTAACAGAATTGACAAATCTGTAACGGAATTACTTAAACTGAGTTGTCTACAATGGGAAATCATAATGTTTTTTTTTTTTACTGCTATGTTCGGCTCGTAACTTTTTTCTTTGTCTTTCTGTTGTCTTTTGGTGAAACCAAGTGTGTTAAAACAATCTGAGTCTGGACAAGCCCTTCTTGTCTCTCTCTGCTTCTCTTTCTCACTCTCCAGTTAGTGTCACCACTTCCGGGTCTTACTGACGCCAACCTAAGAGCCCACTCTTTCCATTTACCTTAACAAACATCCTCACCCACTGAGCACCGACTGACACCGGACGTCCATGGATGTTGAAATTTGGTCAGTCCTCACTTGATGTTAATGTCTACAGACGGACTGGACTGGAACAAATCTGAACCTATCATAGACGTGTGTTTCACAAGTTTGGATAGTACAGTGAGTAGAGTAGAGTACAGTACTGAGTACTAGTGATGGGGGGGGGAATCAATACATTTACATATTATTTGTGACGATATATCATTTTCACAATACTGCAATATTATTTTGTGCTAGTTTGCTGTACCTGCACCAAAACTCCAGTATTTTTCCTTCATAGACTATTTGTTTTCTCATCTCTCTCTCGTCCCTCTGCAGCAGGCTGATGGTGAGCAATATGTTTGAAACGCAGTAAAATCACAGTATCGCAATACATATCGAATCGCAGTACATATTGGCCCCGATTATCGTTATTGTGAGGTCCCTGGCAATTCCCAGCCCTACAGTACAATATACTGTACTCTACTCAGTAGGGCTAGGACTTGCCAGGGACTTCACAATACGATACTATTACGATACTTCCGTGCCAATATACACTACCATTCAAAATTTTGGGGT
Organism: Oncorhynchus kisutch; assembly: GCF_002021735.2. NCBI lineage: Eukaryota > Metazoa > Chordata > Actinopteri > Salmoniformes > Salmonidae > Oncorhynchus > Oncorhynchus kisutch. The sequence goes on along the minus strand of NC_034193.2, from coordinate 39,101,669 downwards.
CACTTAGAAATGTCCTTGTTTTTGAAAGAGAGCACATTTTTGTCCATTTAAAATAACATCAAATTGATCAGAAATACAGTGTAGATAGATACTTTTATTGTTGTAAATTACTATTGTAGCTGGAAACGGCTGATTTTTCTTTTTTAACTGTTTTTTTTTTTTTGTCTACATAGGCGTACAGAGGCCCATTATCAGCAACCATCACTCCTGTGTTACAATGGCTGATTCTGATCAGTGTTAGCTAATCCAAGTTTATCATTTTAAAAGGTGAATTGATCATTAGAAAACCATTTTGCAATTATGTTAGCACAGCTGAAAACAGTTGTCCTGATTTAAAGAAGCAATAAAACTGTCCTTCTTTAGACTAGTTGAGTATCTGGAGCACCAGCATTTGTGGGTTCGATTACAGGCTCAAAATAGCCAGAAACAAAGATTTCTTCTGAAACTCGTCAGTCTATTATTGTTCTGAGAAATGAAGGCTATTCCATGTGAGAAATTGCCAAGAAACTGAAGATCTCGTACAACGCTGTGTACTTCTCCCTTCACTGAACAGCGCAAACGGAATCTAACCAGAATAGAAAGAGTGGGAGGCCCCGGTGCACAACTGAGGAAGAGGACAAGTACGTTAGTGTCTAGTTTGAGAAATAGACACCTCACAAGTCCTCAACTGGCAGCTTCATTAAATAGTACCCGCAAAACACCAGTTTCAACTTCAACAGTGAAGAGGTGACTCCGGGATGCTGGCCTTTTAGGCAGAGTTGCGAAGAAAAAGCCATATCTCAGACTGGCCAATAAAAAGAAAAGATTAAGATGGGCAAAAGAACAGACACTGGTCAGAGGAACTCTGCCTAGAATGCCAGCATCCCAGAGTCTCCTCTTCAATGTTGTTGAGACTGGTGTTTTTGTATTTTTTGTATTATTTCTTGCCTTGTTAGCCCAGAAAAACTTAAGTGTTATTACATACAACTTACCAGCACTACGACCAGGAATACGGCTTTCCCAAAGTGGGTCCTTTGTCTGCACCTCCCAGGGCATTTGAACTGATTCCAGAGGCCGACCCAAAACTACGCCGTTGGAGGGTGCTGGAGCGGTCTTCTAGTGAGGCTTTGGATGTGTGCACATCACCCAAAGCTTCCAAATATATTACTTGCTAATGTCCAGTCCCAAGTTAACAAAGTCAACATAATTAGGGCAAGAGTTGCTTTCCAAAGAGATTTCTGGGATTGTAACATGCACTGTTTCACAGAGACATGGCTAGCTGGGGACATATGCTGTCGGAATCCGTACAGCCAACAGAATTTTCAGTGCATTGCGCCGACAGGAACAAACATCTCTCTGGTAAGAAGGGTTGTAATTGTAGCTGGGGATTTTAACAAAGCTAATCTGAGAACAAGGCTACCTAAATTCTATTAGTATTTCGATTGCAGTACACGAGCGAGTAACACTCGACCACTGCTACTCTAACGTCCTCGATGCATACAATGCCCTCTCCCGCCCTCCTTTTGGGAAATCTGACCATGACTCCATCTTGTTGCTCCCCTCCTATAGTCAGAAACTAAATCAGGAAGCGCATGTGCTTAGGTCTATCCAACGCTGGTCTTACCAATCAGATTCCTCACTTCAAGATTGCGTCGTATGACGCAAGACTGGAAGCTTCAAAAGGAGGGTGGTGCTTGGAATCATTGTTCTTCCTCTGTCAACCATGTTTACCTGGAAGAAAACACGTGCCATCATCATTGCTTTGCACAAAAAGGGCTTCACATGCAAGGATATTGCTGCCAGTAAGATTGCACCTAAATCAACCATTTGTCGGATCATCAAGAACTTCAAGGAGAGCTGTTCAATTGCTGTGAAGAAGGCTTAGGGGCGCCCAAGAAAGTCCAAGTGCCAGGACCGTCTCCTAAAGTTGATTCAGCTGCGGGATCGGGGCACCACCAGTACAGAGCTTGCACATTGAGGCAAAGAATTTTGGAGGATGGCTTGGTGTCAAGAAGGGCAGCAAAGAAGCCACTTCTCTCCAGGAAAAACAACAGGTACAGACTGATATTCTGCGAAAGGTACAGGGATTGGACTGCTGAGGACTGGGGTAAAGTCATTTTCTCTGAATCCCCTTTCCGATTGTTTGGGGCATCTGGGGAAAAAACTTATCCGGAGAAGACAAGGTGAGAGCTACCATAAGTCCTGTGTCATGCCAGCAGTAAAGCATCCTGAGACCATTCATGTGTGGGGTTGCTTCTCAGCCAAGGGTGTGGGCTCACTCACAATTTTGCCTAAGAACACAGCCATGAATAAAGAATGGTACCAACACATCCTCCGAGAGCAACCTCTCCCAACCATCCAGGAACAGTTTGGTGATGAACAATGCCTTTTCCAGCGTGATGGAGCACTTTGCCATAAGGCAAAATTGATAACTAAGTGGCTCGGGGAACAAAACATCGATATTTTGGGTCCATGGCCAGAACTCCCCAGACCTTAATCCCATTGAGAACTTGTGGTCAATCCTGAAGAGGCGGGTGGACAAACAAAAACCCACAAATTCTGACAAAATCCAAGCATTGATTATGCTCGAATGGGGTGCCATCAGTGGCCCAGAAGTTAATTGACAGCATGCCAGGGCGGATTGCAGAGGTCTTGAAAAAGAAGGGTCAACGCTGCATATATTGACTTTTTGCATCAACTTAGTGTAATTGTCAATACAAGCCTTTGACACTTATGAAATGCTTGTAATTATACTTCAGTATTCCATAGTAACATCTGACAAAAATATCTGAAGACACTGAAGCAGCAGACTTTGAGAAAATGTATGTGTCATTCTCAAAACTTTTGGCCACAACTGTAATTCCTTTACCAGGTGTAAATCCACTTCTCTTAATTTAGTTCAATAACCAAAATTATATATTTTTTCAAACTCAAGGTGCCTTGTCATTCGGCGCAGATATTTAAAAGTGTTAAGTTCTTCCGCTAAATTCGTTTTTGTAAATTCTTCAATTTAAGTTGTTAAAAGTAGTAATTTTGCATAGAGTTGTATGATTGGTTAACCTTTTTGAAATAAATGTTTTTTGTTTGGCATACATTTTAAAGTGATAAAACCGAGTCCAAGCGTATTTCCCTTACCATGGAATTGCCCTAAGGTTACTGGTCCTCAGCCCACTGCCAAATGGTTTAATTTAGTTTTAAACTAGTTTGGATTTATCACATGTAGGCCTATAGATATGACTTTGTATACCGGCTGTACAAATTTAGGCATGGTCTTTTTGGTGTAAGCTTTTTGTACCTGCTGCAATACTTACAACTGAATGTGATGGCTTTGCCTCCGAGCTAGAGCTGATGCTCTGAGTAAGCTACTGTTTGTCATGCACTGTTTCCTCTCTCACGCGGCACATCCTTTTGTTCCCCTCTAGTTCTCTCTCTTCTTCCCTCCTTCCCCACTCTCTCGATTTAATCATCTCCATCATCTGCTCCAGATTTTGATGAGGGGGACCCACCCCCCAAGGAATCTGTTACTGCTCACTTTATATCCTGAAAATTCCTGACTTTCTGGAATAGATATGTGGCGGAGGGGTTACTCATTGCCACCAGTTAGAAGTTTGGTTACAGAATAATTTTATGTTTGGATGATGTATGTCATGTTAGGCAAACAGCATTATAGGGCTGCCTTGCACTTCACCGGATTCAACCTAAAGTCTTGCACTCCACACACAGGAGGTGGGGCTGACATGCTGGTTATGACAGGTTACGACAGGTGCCCAGCTGGAAATGACCACAGGGATATTTCGTAACCCATACGGCAGCAGAAATGTCATGATTCTTCTGGGATTCATTCTGCTTGTCTGGTGATGATCATTAGAATGTCACTAGTCTGTGCCCATTTACTCTGTGTCCTTCGTCATCAACTATGCATCCAGCCCCAATCGAAGATCTACTATGCTTCCTATGCTTTGGGCTATTTTCCAATGCATGTAGGTCAGCTTTTAGACATGATCACAAATCTCCTTATGATGAATAACGTATAAAGAAGCACGTCAAGTAGAAACTTGAACACTGCTCTACGGAGTTGCAGCAGTCTATCAGTCTTTTCATTTAAATGAAATGTCAAAAGGCACAAAGACTGTTGGAAGGATATGAATCAGACTGTCATTCACATTTTTGCTACTTCCGTCCCTTCATGTAGAGCAGCAACAAGACGAAGGGAATTTTTAACAAGTGGGTTACCCAGTTTTCCTGCATGTAGGCGAAGGCACCTCCACATGAAGGCCCCACTGCCAGCATACTCTTTTTTTTATTTTTTAGGATGAGACAAAGCCTGTGCAAGTACCCTAGGGCCAATAGTTTTTTTCAGTAATCCATTTTCTTACTTTAAGAGCACAGCTATATGCTTTCACACATGGGTGTGGGGAGATGTGCCCCTTTCTGTCCAATGTGATAATTTATGGACAATATCTTTGTCCATTTAGGGGACCCTCTTTTGGTAGAGCCCCACAGGCAAATGTTTAATATAACACCTTTTAGGAGCAGTAAACCATGGTTCTTAATTTAAGTGTTATATAGGCCTAATTTAATCAAGAAGATGACTTTTGGATGGCTTTCTCTAGTCACTTTAAAATAACTAGAATACTAAGGCCTCAACAAAGGGGCTTCCTGAATCCATACAGAGCAGGAGCATGTGCCCAATGATTCTATTTTCTGGGTTACTGTTTTCTAGCAAAGTCGTCTAACTAGATCAGTGACTCAACTATGACATAATGAGATATTTTAGAATCTGTTGCTGTTTTGAGTTGTTCCTACAGCAGTGGTGATAGAGAGACGTGGCTTATCATTGGAAGACCTGCTCGTCTGCCTTGTGCCTCTGCCTCCACAAAAAAAACGTGTCAGTTGCCTTGGTAACCTTGCACATTAGATTGCCAGGGAGGCAGGCTTAGTATCATCATGTGGGTGAAGTTGAATGCTGGGACACTTTTCTATTAGTGGATGAAACATCATACACCAGGAACATTAGGAACACCTGCTCTTTCCATGACAGACTGAGCAGGTGATTGCAGGTGAAAGCTATGCTCCCTTACTGATGTCACTTGTTAAATCGGCTTCAATCAGTGTAGATGAAGGGGAGGAGACGGGTTAACGAAGGAGTTTTAAGCCTTGAGGCAATTGAGACATGGATTGTGTTTGTGTGTCATTCAGAGGGTGAATAAAATATGTAAGTGTAAGCAAGATAAAATATGTAAGTGCCTTTTTGAACGGGTATGGTAGTAGGTGCCAGGAGCACTGGTTTGAGTTTGTCAAGAACTGCAACCCTGCTGGGTTTTTCACTCAACAGTTTCCCTGTGTGTATCAAGAATGGTCTACCACCCAAAGGAAATCCAGCCAACTTGACACAACTGTGGTAATTGGAATCAACATGGGCCAGCGCATCCCTGTTGAATGCTTTTCATACGTTGTGGAGTCCATGCCCTGACGCAGTTCTGAGGGCGAAAGAGGGTGCAACCCAATATTTTTTTTATTTGACCTTTTATTTAACTAGGCAAGTCAGTTAAGAACAAATTCTTATTTTCAATGACGGCCTAGGAACAGTGGGTTAACTGCCTGTTCAGGGGCAGAACGACAGATTTGTACCTTGTCAGCTCGGGGCTATGAACTTGCAACCTTTCGGTTACTAGTCCAATGCTCTAACCACTAGGCTACCCTGCCGCCGCCATTAGGTGTATTCCTAATGTTTTGTACACTATGTATAAGAACATTTCTATATACTGGGGCATGATCAGAATTAGCTGTGCTGTATTTCCGAGCAGCCATGGTAACTGGCAAGAAGCGGCAACCTCACAAGACTCACAAACTGGATAATGGCTATAGGATATTGTTTTATTTCTCACAATAGTTGGTTAATACAATGTTGAGAGCTCAGTTTGCCTGAAAGTAATGTGCCTATTACTGTCTTTTTGACATCATTTGGAATTCTCTATGCCTAAATCATCTTTGGGCTACTTGTTATAAAGTTTGCCCCCAAATAATTTGTACACTTAGCGTTTTTTCAGTCGAAGCACGTAATTGCCTGGAAATGCACTTTGACAACGGATCAGTGTGCTCAAAGGCACAGCAGATTCCCTCTAGTTAAGTCACTTCTGGATAATCAGGGCACAAGCTTAGAATTAAGAAGTCTGAGCAAACACACATTTGCACTAGCACACACAAACATGTATGCATGCACACATGCACGCGCACACAGGCTCGCTTTCTCTCACTCACATACTCAAAACATGTCAGCTGGCAGTCATTTTCACCGTACACAAACAAGTACAAGAAGCCAAGTATAAGGAAAAGGGGGGAAATTATGAGAAATTAGCCTTAAGACAAGGCCTACTGTGACATCACTCCAGAGGCCTCTGCCTGGGTCAGCCTCCGACCTAACTGCGCTAACCGCTGTGGCTCTCATGCAGGCTCTCACTGAGCTGTTTGCCCTCGCTGTGTAGCTTCAAACCATGCGGAGGTAAACAAAACAAAACGATAAAGCTCCTGTCTTGAGTGATTATGGTTTGGGAAGAATTATCAAAATAAGAAGATGCGCTATCGTTAGAAGGGATGAATGTAACTCCTCCTACTGACTTCAACTGGGATGCTAACTACATAATAATTCATTAGAAGTTATTGGATTTATATAGTGCTTCTCCAGAGCTGAAAGCACTTTACATAGTACGGGGGGAAACTCTCATCCTCCACCACACAGAAAATAAATGAGTTTAGTTGAAACGTTGCCTTGAAATGAGAGTGGGTAATGCAGCTAAGTTAGGGTGGAGGGGCTAGGGCTGTGTCTTGAGTTGTTTTAAGAAGGGAAATTGACAGTGACTGCTTGGAGAGAGGAAAAGAGGGCATTGTTGAATTTTGGGCCGTATCCCCAGGGCTACGGAGGGAGGGTGGGTGGTGGGTTGGGGGTGGTGTTCCCCGCTGCGATTGTGTTTGGATGCGTGTGAGCTGGCCGCATCATACCGCTCCATTTGGAAACTGTGGTTGTCTCGCAAACAAAAACTGGCAGCAAGAGAGAGAAGCTTAAGGCAATGGAAGATGTGTACTCTTAAGCGGAGAGGAAACTGGGAAAGAGCAGATGTAGGAGCAGATGTTGGGGAAAGGGAGCAAGGCATTTGGGGGAAAAATTTCTACCAAAGCTGAATCACAATGCCTACCGCAGGTACTTTTACCCACCGGGGCACCTCAGTATGTCATGTTGACACTGTGTCATCACTTTGTAATGCGTTATTGGCCCATGTGCACCAACCAATCCAGCCTCTCCTTACCATCTGGTCCTGTGTGGCTCAGTTGGTAGAGAATGGTGCTTGCAATGTCAGGATTATGGATTCGATTCCCGGGGCCACCAATACATCAAATGTATGCACACACGTCTGAAAGTCGCTTTGGATGAAAGCGTCTGCTAAATGGCATATATTACTAGAATGTGTTCACTGGCGCATAATTGCATCACTTGAGCATCGGCACTTAAGAAGTCAATTTTAGCCTCTATATTAAGATTATTCACCTTTTTTTTCCCCCTCATTCCCACAGCTATGCTAGTATCGTACGTCAGATATCACAGTCAGTGAACACCATTTTGAAATGTCGCTTTTGGCATTAAATCGGATTAACAGATGGAGTATTTTAAGACGTCTCTCATTAACGAGTCACGAGTGCGCAGTCTGCGCACGTCCTCGATGAGGGGAGCCAGCCTGGGTTTTATATGCGTGGAATCCCCCCCCCTCCTTTTCCCAGGTGGCTTGTGCTATCTGGGATGCCTAGAATCAGGCCAGAAGGCTTAAAGCGAGAGATGGAGAGGCTGAGAGACTACAAAAGATCAAGAGAAAGAGATTGAGGGACAGAGTTAAGGAGAGATATGGGGAGAGACCGAGTGAGAGAGGCGGCTAGAGAAAGATAGAAACGGAAAGGCTAAAGAGTGTGAGACAGAGGGAAAGCGAGCAGGAGAGGGCGGCATCCAGAGACACACTGGGAGACCGAGAGAGAGATGGGGACAGAGAGTGACAGAGGGATAGAGAGAAAGAGGAAGGCCCAGCCTGGCTTGACACTGACCAGGGCAGACATTTATCACCTAATTAACAAGCGTCTCATCTGCATTCTCTCCACCATGCCAGCAAAGCCAGGGGTATGGGGGGACTCACCCCGCCCAGGCTAAATGTACACTAGCCACAGTGCTTTAGAGGCATGACCCTTAGAGCCTGCCACAAATGTTGCCTGTTCCCAAAACCGTTTGTTCCAAGTTGGCCAGACAACACAAACAAATATCTGGGATCAGGCTAGTCTGAACAGGCTCAGGATATGATTCATGGCATGTTACAACATAACATTGAGTTAAAGGTAAAATTAAGTTAGATTAAATGAAATGTTACTAACAAGTCCTTAACCAACAATGCAGTTCAAAAAATAGAGTTAAGAAAATATTTACTAAATATACTCAAATCAAATAAAGTAACAAGAAAATTACATAATAATAATAATAATAATGAGGCTATATACAGGGGGTACCGGTAGCAAGGCAATGTGTACGGGTACAGGATAGTCGAGGTAATTTGTAGCTGTGGGTAGGGGTGAAGTGACTATGGATAGATAATAAACAGCGAGTAGCAGCAGTGTAAAAACAAAGGGGGGGAGTGTATGTCAATAGTTTCACTACCTTCTAGCGCCTTACGGTCGGAGGCCGAGCAGTTGCCAAACCATGCTTAATGATGGTTTTGGAAACGTGGGTGAACGGGGAGTAGAGGGGGCTAAGCACGCACCCCAGATGGACCCCTGTGTTGAGTATCAGCGTGGCAGATGTGTTGTTGGCTGCTCTTAACACCTGGTGCCGGTTCTTCAGGAAGTCCAGGATCCAGTTGCAGATGGAGGTGTTTAGTCCCAGGGTCCTTAGCTTAGTGATGAGCTTTGAGGACACTATGGTGTTCAACGCTGAGCTGTAGTCAATGAACAGCATTCTCACATAGGTGTTCTGTTTATCCAGGTGGGAAAGAGCAGTGTGGCTTGCATTGAGATTTCGTGTTCTTTAGATTTGTTGGGGCGGAATGCGAATTGGAGTGGGTCTAGGGTTTCCGGGATGATGGTGTTGATGTAAGCCATGACCAGCCTTTCAAAGCACTTCATTGCTACCGACTGAGTGCTACAGGTTGGTAGTCTTTTAGGCATGTTACATTTGCTTTCTTGGGCACATGGACTACGGTGGTCTGCTTGAAAGATGTAGGTATTACAGACTCTGTAAGGGAGAGGTTGAAAATGTCACTTGCCAGTTGGTCCGCGCATGCTCGGAGTAAACGTAATCCGTCTGCGGTCTTGTGAATGTTGACCTGTTTAAAGGTCTGGCTCACATCGGCTACGGAGAGCGTGACCACACAGTCGTCTGGAAGAACTGGTGTTCTCATGCATGCTTCAGGGTTGCCTACTTTGAAGCTTGTATTGAAGGAATAAAGCTCATCTGGTAGGCTTGCGTCACTGGGCAGCTCGAGGCTGGGTTTCTCTTTTGTAGTCCATAATGGTTTGCAAGCCCTGCCACATCTGACGACCGTCAGAGACGGTGTAGTATGATTCAATCTTAGTCTTGTATTGACGCTTTGCCTGTTTGGTGGTTCGTCTTTGGGCATAGCGGGATTTCTTATAAGTGTCCGGATTAGTGTCCCGCTCCTTGAAAGCGGCAGCTCTCATATTCCAGTCTGTTCTAGCAAAACAGTCCTGTGGCATAGCTTCTGCGTCATCTGATCCCTTCCGAATTGAGCGAGTCACTGGTACTTAGGTCTTGATTACTAAACATTGGTTTATTGTATGCACACCCACACACAGGCTTTATTTGCCCTGTTAACTGAAGGTGTACCCAGCCCCCGGAGTCACGGCCATCTAGATGGTGGAAACAGTACAGGTGCATACAACTCTATTTCCAGGCCATCAGACTGTTAAACAGTCACCACTAGCCAGCCTCTGCCCAGTACCCTGCCCTGAACCTTAGTCATTTTTTCTAGCCGGCTACTGCCCGCTTACTCTACCCTGCACCTTAGAGACTGCTGCTCTATGTACATAGTCATTGAAGACTGGTCACTTTAATAATGTTTACACACTTTTACCCACTTTATATGTATAAATTATTTGCAAAGTATTCAGACCCCTTGACCTATTTCTACAACTTTGAGTCCATCTGTGGTAAATTCAATTGATTGGACATGATTTGGAAAGCACACACCTGTCTATATAACATCCCACAGTTGACAGTGCATGTCAGAGCAAAAACCAAGCTATGAGGTTGAAGGAATTGTTTGTAGAGCTCCAAGACAGGATTGTGTCGGGGAACAGATCTGGGGATGCGTACCAAAAATGTCTCCAGCATTGAAGGTCCCCAAAACCACATTGGCCTCCATCATTCTTAAATGGATGAAGTTTGGAACCACCAAGACTCTTCCTAGAGCTGGCTTCCCGGCCCAACTGGGCAATCGGGGGAGAAGGGCCTTGTTCAGGGAAGTGACCAAGCACCCAATGGTCACTCTGACAGAGTTCCTCTGTGGAGATGGGAGAACCTTCCAGAATGACGACCAGATCCGCAGCAATCTACCAATCAGACCTTTATGGTAGAGTGGCCAGATAGAAAGCAACTCCTCAGTAAAAGGCACGTGAAAGCCCACTTGGAGTTTGCCAAAAGGCACCTAAAGACTCTCAGACCATGAGAAACAAGATTCTCTGGTCTGATGGAACCAAGATTTTACTCTTTGGCCTGAATGCCCAAACATCTGGAAAAAACTGGCACCATCCCTACAGTGAAACATGGGGGGTGGCAGAATCATGCTGTGATGATGTTTTTCAGCGTCAGGGGCTGGGAGACTAGTCGGGATCGAGAGAAAGATGAATGAAGCAAAGTACAGAGAGATCATTGATGAAAACCTGCCCCAGAGTGCTCAGGACCTCAGACTGGGGTAAAGGTTCTCCTTTCAACAGGACAACGACCCTAAGCACGCCTCAACACAGGAGTCGCTTCAGAACTAGTCTCAATGTCCTTGAGTGGCCCAGCTAGAGCCCAGACTTGAACCCGATCAAACATCTCTGGAGAGACCTGTAAATAGCTGTGCTGCGATGCTCCCCATCCAACCTGACAGAGCTTGAGAGGATCTGCAGAGAAGAATGGGATGAACTCCACAAATACAGGTATGCCAAGCTTGTAGCATCATACCCAAGAAGAATTTAGGCTGTAATCGCTGCCAAAGGTGCTTCAACAAAGTACTGAGTAAAGGATCTGAATACTTATGTAAATCTTATTTTTAATACATTTGCAAAAATGTTGAAAAACCTGCTTTTGCTTTGTCATTATGTGTAGATTTGATCTGGGGGGAATTTTTTTTAAATTCAATTTTAGAATCAATCAGTCAATCAAATGTATTTATAAAGCCCTTCTTACATCAGCTGATGTCAAAGTGCTGTACAGAAACGCAGCCTAAAACCCCAAACAGCAAGCAATGTACGTGTAGAAGCACGGTGGCTAGGAAAAACTCCATTGAAAGGCCTGAAACTAGGATGAAACCTATAGAGGAATCCGGCAATGAGGGGTGGCCAGTCCTCTTCTGGCTGTGCCGGGTGGAGATTAGAACAGAACATGGCCAAGATGTTCATAGATGACCAGCAGGGTCAAATAATAATTATCAGTGGTTGTCGAGGGTGCAACAGGTTGGCACCTCGGGAGTAAATGTCAGTTGGCTTTTCATAGCCGATAATGGAGAGTATCTCTACCACTCCTGCTGTCTCTAGAGAGTTGAAAACAGCAGGTCTGGGACAGGTAGCACGTCCGGTGAATAGGTCAGGGTTCCATAGCCGCAGGCAGAACAGTTGAAACTGGAGCAGCAGCACGACCAGGTGGACTGGGGACAGCAAAGGGTCATCAGGCCAGGTAGTCCTGAGGCATGGTCCTAGGGCTGAGGTCCTCTGAGAAAAGGAGAAAGAGAGCGAATTAGAGAGAGCATAATTAAATTCACACAGGACACCGGATAAGACAGGAGAAATACTCCAGATATACAGACTGACCCAAGCCCCCCAACACAAACTATTGCAACATGAATACTGGAGGCTGAGACCGGAGGGGTCGTGAGACACTGTGGCCCCGTCTGACGATACCCCCGGACAGGGCAAAACAGGCAGGCTATAACCCCACCCACTTTGCCAAAGCACAACCCCCACAATTGGCCCAGCGTCATCCGGGTTTGGCCGGTGTCGGCCGTCATTGTAAATAAGAATTTGTTCTTAACGGACTTGCCTAGTTAAATGAAGGTAAAAAAATATATATATATATATATATATATGAGTGGCTAATTTGAAGAATCTAAAATATATTTTGCTACGTTTTTTTGGTTACGACATGATTCCGTATGTGTTATTTGATAGTTTTGATGTCTTCACTATTATTCTACAATGTAGAAAGTAGTACAAATAAAGAGAAATCCTGGAATGAGCAGGTGTCAACTTTGACTGGTACTGTACATAAAATAAATGCACATTCCATAAAAATAAAGAAATGTAAGAAATATATCAGAACTAGCAATGTCAGAGACCGGGAATATAAACAAACAAACATCTGCAAATCTGTTTTTGACCAATAAACATTGATTTGAATGTACAGCATAACATTTGAATTAGCTAAACTAATATGAGCCTGATGTCCGGTTAGGTATGTTTTAGTACACAAGTTCGCTAAATTTGCTCTATTAGCTGAACGTGTTTCTTGTTAGTGATTTTTAGCATGTTAACTCGTTTTGAGTACGTTTTTAAATCAGATCAGGCCATTGATGACACTGTGAAAGTCTGTTTACTGGGTACACAAGCTAGGCTTACATTTAGACTTCGCTAGTTAATGTTTTTAGCTAATATTCAGAGAATTGACTAGTAGTCCAGCCTGAGAACAAAGTTGCAAAACTCAACTATTCAGCCCCACAAAGTTTAGTTTAAATATTTTTGCTGTTATTCAAAATACATAAATTATGAGCTCTACAAAGTCCAAATGGCTTAGAATAGAAGGACGCGTAGTCTAAACCTGGGTTGAGTTTTTGGACCAAAAGGGGCTTGTTTTGGCTGAAGTGCTTGGTATGTCAGTGCATTCCGGTGTCAATTGGATATGTGGGGGTTGAAAGCCCTGTGGCTCTCTACAATGCACCAGGAATGTGTGGACAGCCAAATAAACGGCCATTTTGGAGATGAATAGCACAGATAATGGTCAACCCTCGCTATCAGCAACTGGAATTCGCTGTAAAGTTTGGAGTGGAAAGGTCCTTCTGATTTTGGTTTTTGTGAGGGTTTTACGAGATAGGGTTTGATCAGTGAGCGTGTGAAGTATACTGCGAGTGTGTTTTGTGGCCTATTATATACAGTCTCACTTCAACTGAAGTGTTTAAATAGGACTATTCTAATTAGACTACATTTTCTGCTAATTAAAAGTTATTATTAATTATTAACATTAAATACTTAAAGAAATATTAATTTTATTGCTCAGTTGTACAATATACCGAGAAGAAAAGAGCGTTTTAGGGTGTGCGTGCGTGGGTGGTATTGATTTATTTGGCTGGTTTAGCAAAATGTCTCATCTCTATACGGCCCGATACTAGTCCTAGAAAACTGTGTGTGTGTCTGTATGTGACTCACTGTGTGTGTGTGTGTGTGTGTGTTATTGGGGAGGAAAACAAATCCTTTTTGTGTTTATCCTTAATTGGATTAGTTATGATTAGAGTGCTGTCCCTGTGTGGCCTGGCACAATTAGCCCGTTCACCCCAACGACAGATCCGGGATCGGTTCTGCCTATACCAATCCTAACCTTAACTATTACAAGGTGATAAACAAGAATGGCCCGGATCTGTCCTTTTTTAAATGCGACTTTCACAAACACTCACTCGGTGAGTTCATCAGTCAACCATAGCATTATGTCATGAATCAGCTGACCAGCTAAGATGCCTGAAAGCAGTTAAAATAATCCAGATCAAAACAAACAACAGGAAATGTATCGCAGTTGAGTAGCCTTAGACTTTATAGAAAACAGGTTCCGGTACTGGTCTACTGTTAAAGGCATGAGTGCATCCCAAATCGCACCCTATTCACAAAATAGTGCACTTAAGCCCTATTCAGCTTTAAAGCCACAATCGGCACAACTAAATGAGCACCTAGCCAAATAATGTGCAGTTATTTATGTTCTTTTGCTGGCCTTTGTTTCACCCTGCTCCTGTGAAAGTTTGTTAGATGTGCATCCACTTTATTTTTACTGATGGCTTATTTATAGGGATGCACGATATATCGGAATCGGACGATATTACCTAAAAATGGCAATGTCGACGTTGGCCTGATGTCTAGTTTAACGCCGATATGCAAAACCGATGTCATAGCTGACGTGCATACCTAGATAACGTAGGTACAAGACTTAATGACGCCATGTAAAGATAGCGCTACACGTGCAACACAGCATTCCTAACCTAGCCCACAATGTCTGCTGTGTGGATCAAGCAGTCAACAAGTCGAGCAGTCATTTGAAAGAGTAAGACCAATTTCAGTGAAACAACTCAAAGGCAATCCATTAACGCCAAGATAATGGAATTCAGTGCCCTTGACATCAACCGTTCTCTGTTGTGGGTGATGTTGGCTTTCGCCGACCGGTTGAGCACCGGTACACACTACCACGTGTGCTATTTTTCAGATGTTGCCCTTCCGGAGTTGCACAGGAATATCATCACTGCTATTAGCTTCACGATTGACATGTGGACCAGCGATATCAGCCCCATGAGCATGCCGTTGTCTGACAGCACATTGGGTCGTCGAGGATTTTGTACTGAAAGTCGCATTGCATGCTCATGAATGTGCTGGTTCTCATACCGCTGCTGCCATTTCAATGGCATTTGAGAACATGTTTGAAACATGAACACACTAGCTAGCTCCATTCAAACAACTTACTGGAGAAATAAGCTCATCAACTGCACCTGCAGCAGATGTGATAGCCTCTGTCATGGCATTGAAACACCTGCTCAACTAAACTGCCAACACAGGCTGTGAACAAGCGATTTGGTGACATTCTCTCTTTACTGTATCTCCACTGTGCTCGATGCTATGTACAGACAAAAAAACAGGGTTTACGTTACATACACAGCTGGACAAGACGGAAATGGACACAGTAACAATGCGCACCACTTGAAGAGAGGCCACGGACAGACAGCTGAAACTTCACTGCTTGACATGTATGATGAAATCCTGGTTGAGAATGAAACGACTGAACAACGAAACAGCACAGCAAGTAAGTGAAATAAATGGGTTTTGATTGTTTTCCTGGTAATGGGGACATAGTGGTTCTTCCTTAAAGTTGCAAGCTTACACCGCGGGACTTAGAGGTCACCAGGCTTACCCAGCGTCACGGCTTCATTGCTCCAGACCACTGCACGGGGGAGAGTGCATTTGGGTCTCAAGGTTTTTATATGACAAATCATATCGAGTGGTTCCAATGACGAATTTGACTCGAGCCACCCATCTCTGGTAACTTTCTTCAGCAAAGATGGCTGACAAAGCATTACGGTGGAGGCAAATGTAAGTAGTTAAAACGTCATACCGAGTCAAGTAAAAATGTACATTTGAGAGGAATATGTTAGTTAATGAAGAGAGAATTGTTTGTGCATATTTCTTTGTCAAGGTCAATTTACGAAAATCGCGATTTAGTAAGTTATGTCATAACACCTGAGTATGAATTTGTAATTTGTGGTGTTTAATCTTTTAGGGACTCCTGAGAGAATATACCTAGCTAAAGCATTTACTGCAAATTGAATGTACAATTGTTTTGCCTTATTTGCCATACAATACAGCTGAAGTAACAAACTTAGCAAAAAAAGAAAGTCTTTCAAAGATAATTTGTAAAAATCCAAATAATTTCACAGATCTTCATTGTAAAGGGTTTAAACACTGTTTCCCATGCTTGTTCAATGAACCATAAATAATTAATGAACATGCACCTGTGGAACGGCTGACAGACGGTAGGCAATTAAGGTCACAGTTATGAAAACCTAGGACACTAAAGAGGCCTTTCTACTGACTCTGAAAACACCAAAAGAAAGATGCCCAGGGTCCCTGCTCATCTGCATGAACGTGCCTTAGGCATGCTGCAAGGAGGCATGAGGACTGTAGATGTGGCCAGGGCAATAAATTGCAATGCCCGTACTGTGAGACGCCTAAGACAGCGCTACAGGGAGACAGGACGGACAGCTGATCGTCCTCGCAGTAGCAGACCACATGTAACACCTGCACAGGATCGGTACATCCGAACATCACACCTGCGGGACAGGTACAGGATGGCAACAACAACTGCCCAGTTACACCAGAAACGCACAATCCCTCCATCAGTGCTCAGACTGTCCGCAATAGCGAGGCTGGACTGAGGGCTTGTAGGCCTGTTGTAAGGCAGGTCCTCACCAGACATCACCGGCAACAATGTCACCTATGGACACAAACCCACCTTCGCTGGACCAGACAGGACTGTTCTCTTCACTGACGAGTTGCGGTTTTGTCTCACCAGGGGTGATGGTTGGATTCGCGTTTATCGTCGAAGGAATGAGCGTTACACCGAGGCCTGTACTCCGGATCTCAATCCCATTGAGCAAGTCTGGGACCGGTTGGATCGTAGGGTTAGGGCTAGGGCCATTCCCCCCAGAAATGTCTGGCAACTTGAAGGTGCTTTTGGGGAAGAGTGGGGTAACATCTCACAGCAAGACCTGGCAAATCTGCTGCCATTTTGTTCAGGGACACATTATTCCATTTCGGTTAGTCACATGTCTGTTGTACTTGTTCAGTTTGTCTCACTTGTTGAATCTTATGTTCATACAAATATTTACACGTTTGCTGAAAATAAACGCAGTTGACAGTGAGAGGACGTTTCTTTTTTTGCTGCGTTTAGCTACCTAACTATTTATTTGCTTAATGTGTAGTGGAGGATAAAAATAACTGTATGCTTATGGATGTGTAGCTAGCTACAGTGTGAGGCTGATCTGTGTATGGACCCTAAAACTTTAGGTTCTGAACTAATATTCATACCAATCTATGAACCTCACCACTTCCTTACTTCATTTGCACACACTGTATACAGATTTTTCTATTCTGTTATTGACTATGTATGTTTATCCCATGTGTAACTGTGTTGTTTTTGTCGCACTGCTTTGCTTTATCTTGGCCAGGTCGCAGTTGTAAATGAGAACATTTTCTCAACTGGCCTACCTGGTGAAATAAAGAAAATATTTTTTTTAACTCAGCTGTCATAGTTGTTGTATTGACTTCAAGTCTGAATGGCATTAATGAAGCCTATGGATTGAGTAGAATGTAATAACTTTGTGCCAGGGATGCAAGTCCTATATACATGTACTGTAGTTATTACCACACATGAGATCCCCACATTGTAGCCTGTACATTGAATATATTCACTGATCATGTACTCTACCTTGGCAAATAAAGGTGCGGTTCAGGTACGAATCTCTGAGACATTCTTTTTTCAGTCATATTCAGCACCAAGTGTATCAAACTCCATTCTTTGAGTGATGCTCTGTCTGCATGTACAGTTGAATTCAGAAGTTTACATACACTTAGGTTGGAGTCATTATAACTTGTTTTTCAACCACTCCACAAATTTCTAGTTAACAAGCTATAGTTTTGGCAAGTTGGTTAGGACATCTACTTTGTGCATGACACAGGTAATTTTTCCAACAATTGTTTACAGACAGATTATTTCACTTATAATTCCCTGTATCACAATTCCAGTGGGTCAGAAGTTTACATACACTAAATTGACTGTAAAAAATCCAGAAAATGATGTCATTGCTTTAGGAGCTTCTGATTGACATCATTTGAGTCAATTGCAGGTGTACCTGTGGATGTATTTCAAGGCCTACCTTCAAACTCGGTGCCTCTTTGCTTGACATGATAAAAAACGAGGAAGGAAAAGGGAGAGGGGTGTAGAAGACAAAGGAAAATGGTAAAACAGAGGAGCAGGGAAGACAGCATATTATTAATGAATTACAGTGCTACCCTAATATTCTCTCAGTTCATCACAATTACATAGTGTCTTTTGCAGTGTCTCCTAACCAGACTTGGACTCCCAGTCGGTCCGAAGGTTATCTTAAGAGCGGGTGAGGTGGCGATGACGGGACTGGCTTCCTCTCTCACGTCAAAACATACCTGCAGATGAGAGACAGATGAATAGAGTGAGAGAATGATTAAGCTTTGTTTTTCTTTTGTTCTAACACAGTCAGTCATCATAATCATCAGGAGGTGAAATGCAGAACTGACCTTGGATCATTAACTCTGGGACTACTGCATCTCTCTATTTCAATGTAAAGCGTCTCTTTAATAATACTTCCCGTATAATATCCCTTATAACAAATCATGATAACATTGGCTAGATAGATGCATGTGACAATAGCAGGATCTTATCAAGGATAGCGTCACAAATGAATACATAAATACCACTTGAAGCTTGATGAGTTGATCATTTGAATCAGCTGTGTGGTGCTAAGGCAAAAACAAAAATGTGCACCTCTGAGTCCCCATTCCCAGGACTGAGAACCACTGCCCTTCGTTGGTACCTCTTAAACTGCAGACAGGCTTTCACAGCTCTCTGTATCTGAGAACAGAGAACCTCACACGAAATAGACTACACAAAAGTACATGCTCTATCCAGAATAGCCTACTCTCTCACTTTGACAGCTGGGCCTGCTATCATTTCACCCTCCTCCAAAAAATACAAATGTTTGCCATTATCAAGAGTGGCACTTTGGCTAAAACAATATCCTACGTAGTGTGGGAGGACTGCACCTAAAAACGATGGAGACTCATAATTAAATGAAGAGCGTGAATGTATATGTCCTTACCAAAAGACGAGGAGTCAGTGGTAGGGTTCACATGACGTTGCAGCACAGCAAGATTCTCAGTAGACGGGGCATGGGATGTCAGGAACAGTGACCCCATTGTCAGTGTTTCCAGATTATCCTCCTGATAATGCAGGTCCTCCACCTGCTGAATCTGGAATGCTCAAAATAAACATATGTATTAGTGATTATACATTTAGCAGCAACAGGGGCTTAATAGTCCAGTGAAAATGGCTGCGTGTTTGTGGTGTAAATCTTAAAATTAGCAGCTGACATCTTAAGTTAAAAAAAAAGAAAAAAGAATGCATGTTGAGACAGGTTCCATGTACAACAAGACAGGCAGAGAGGAAGACGGAAAAATAACACAACAGTTTAATTACCTCTGATTGTGGACATTTTTGCCAGCAATAAAGCTTCCACAGCCTGTTCCTTGTACAGTGAACATACATCTGGCAATATCTACATTTTAATAGCTGAACAATGGACTATTCAACCTTTACTAAAGAATAGTCTAATAGCCGAACTAGGTGTGAGGGGGAAAAAACGTCCTATCACCGACCGGATTTGCCCTAACGACCAAGCGGGAGTTAGAGCACTGATTGTGCTTTTGGGTCCCAATGCACTTCGGCGTCTCTAACTGGCAATGAATGGGCAATATAAACCAAATAATAAACTGATAATTGTGCACGACTTCAAATGAAACAAGCAGGGAGCAGGTTTCGAACCTGTTGAATATGGCCGGTGTCTGTAAACGTAAAAAAGAAAAGTGTAATTAAATTGTTTCCAGCAGCACAGTTTGTCACCAACGCTCTGGTTAACATGAAAACGACCTAACCATCTCTGCTAGGGTGAGTAAAATGGTCAGTCTCATTTGTGTCTGGAAGTAGCTAGCCAGTGTTCGCTTGTGTGCTTGACTGCCGTTGTAAGATCAGAACACTCAAATCAACCCTGCCCCTCGGCCTGAACATCTAGTGTGTGTGCTCCAAGAGTGAAACGGTCTGAATTTACTCAGAGGGTTTTTCGTTTGTGATAAAATAGATACACCATAATATTAATCTAATTAAGCAAGTACCAGTCAAAGGTTTGGACACACCTACTCATTCCAGGATTTTTCTTTATTTTTACTATTTTCTACATTGTAGAATAATAGTGAAGACATGGCAACTATGTAATCAGTAAAGAACAAATTATTATTTACAAGGACAGCCTACTCCTTCCTCCCCGTCTTGGAATGGAACCCCGGTCTCTCGTCAGGTCCGCACGACACAGGGATTCTTTAGCTAAATAGCCCAGTACTGTACTGCCAACCATCATGTTATCCAGCGCCATATTTTCCGTTCCATCCTAACAGAAACCCAGAGGGTTTTTCATTTTTCATGGAATAGAAACACCATAATAATTACCAGTCAAAAGTTTGGAGACACCTATTCATTCCAGGATTTTTCTATATTTTTACTTTTTTCTACATTGTAGAATAATAGTGAACTATTATTCATCACAACTATGAAATAACACATGGAATTGGTTAAGAATAAATTCTTATTTACAAGGACGGCCTACTCCTTCCTTCCCATCGGGTGATTTAAACCCCAGTCTCCCGCATCTCATAGATGCCCTCCGGTGGTCAAGCTAGCAATAACTTGCATTAACAGAATAAATGACTTGTCAATTAGATAACGTGCCACAGAATGCTGCAGCAGCCCGCAAGGTGTGCCGCAACTTTTAAAGGAGGAACCACTGTACATAAATGCCAACAAAATAACTTGTTTGTGTGGTGTAACCTTAACTAGGCAGTTAAGAACAAATTCTTATATACAGTGACGACCTACCCCGGCCAAACCGGGACGATGCTGGACCAATTGTGCGCCGCCCTATGGGACTCCCAATCACAGCCGGATGTGGTATAGCCTTGATTCGAACCAGGGACTGTAGTGACCCCTCTTGCACTGAGATGCAGTGCCTTAGACTGCTGTGTGTGTGTGCTAACTATTTAACTGTACTAGAATGCTTAAAAGGCTGCTAAAATTGCAAATATTGGTTATCGGTATTGTTTTTTTTTTGGCAAGGAAGATATTGTGTATCGGTGCACCACTACTTACATACATACCTTCTTTTGTCTCTCCTGGTCTAATGTTCACCTTGAATTAAACGCCTACAGTCACTGGTACTGATACTACTACTGGTACTATTGCAATCACTACTACCACTACAACTTACACTGCCATAAAAAGATAGCTCAGCTGAAGCAAAAACACGTTTTTCTTCAGGAAATTGACCTTTTCGCTCTTCTCTCCTCCAGGCCCAGATAGCCTTCCTGCAGGGTGAGAGGAAGGGCCAGGAGAACCTGAAGAAGGACCTGGTCAGAAGGATCAAGATGCTGGAGTATGCCCTCAAACAGGAGAGGTGAGGACCACATTACACTCAACTACACCACACCTTCAGTCTTTATGGTAGGGACGGGCAACTCGGGGGGGGGGGGGGGGGGTGCGCTGCGCTGCGTGAGTGTCTACTGGTTGATTTTTCTGTTTAGCGCATACATTTTTTCTGTTTTGCGCGTACCCTTCTCACACTGTCATGCTGAACCATACTGTGCTGGCTTGAGTATTTTCCTTTCAAACTGTCTTGCGCAGTACTGTTCTAGAACTACGGTGGATGCGTAGCCAGGCCAGCACAGAACAGGTCAATCTGGCTGGATTCAGGACGGGAGTGCCAGTTTCCCAGATCTAAATCAGACAAAAGCCAGCAGACACTCAGAAGGCCTCCAGGACTGGAGTCACCCATCCCTGCTAAATACTGTCCGGATTATGTCAACATAGCTATACATCATAATCTGCATGCCAAACATAACTGTAGGAGCTCTGTCATTTTTGAAGCATGTAGTATGCTAGCTATGATCAATACATTTTCATAGACCCAAAATCCCAAGGGGGACTCATCTCTCACTCAATATCTTTCCCCACAACAACAGGCTTGCTACAGTGGTTCTTCCTTTAAAAATTATGAGCTTATGCCGCGACCGTTAGTGGTAGATGTTGGTATTCCGTCATTGTAGCACACTATCACAAGGGGGAGTTATAACCCTGATCTATCGGTAGTCTAAACTGTGGCAATTAATGGAGCAGTTTTCAGTCTGAGAGTCTCTCCTCTTGCATTATCAGGCAACAAAAAAAAAATGTTGGTCCTGGAGTTAAGAGAGAACTTGGGTAAATACAATGGGGCAATTTCACGTAACATGTGGTCTGACAATTTTCGAAAAATAGACAGTGGGCTTTTGGTTTCTTTCCCTATAAAAACTGAAATAAAGTTAAGTAACAAACTGGCTTTATTTACAAATTAGTACGAATGTCTCATCCCATGTTCAAGCATGGCCTTTTTACCTGTATTCAGATTACAATTGCTCACTTTCGGTTATTTAAAATGAAATCATCTATATATATATATATATTGGTTTTGGTTGCGATTTCAGTATATATTTTTTTTTTAAGTAAGGAACTTGTCTGTCGGTCCTGCATTAAAGACCAAAATGGGTTAAAGAGAATTGTGATAAATAAAAATACCGGTTTCATTTAAGGACCAAATAATTGACAGCTGTGCCATATAGATTGCAAAATAATTAGGAAGAGATTTTTGATTTACCGATTCCATGGCACATGGTTTACGAATCAACACGCAATTTCCCGTTCCTCCTGAAAGCCCTAATATATTAAAAACAGTCAAATGCATTCTCTCTGTCGCCCACACGCACTTTAAACATTTGGATAATAAAGCAAAGCTGACATTGGTTGATTTGAATACTTCTGACAGCCAAAATTCTAACTCCACCCATAGCTTTTGGACTTTTAAACATTCCCAGAAGGCATGGATTATTATAACCTACTGCAGGCCTAAAACCTATGGGTGCAAACATCGTTTCCATTATGGGCTATCAGCAGGGCAATGGACTCTTCAACCTTTACTCAACAATGGACTCTTCAACCTCTTCATGCCTTCTGGGAATGTTTAAAAGTCCAAAAGCTATGGGTGGAGTTAGAATTTTGGCTGTCAGAAGTATTCAAATCAACCAATGTCAGCTTTGCTTCATTATAGCTTGGGCTACTTGTGAAAAATCCCCCCAACTAACAATGTATTAAGTACTCTAAAGTTTTACATTTCTAACTACAAACATCATGCAATCGCAAAATATCAGGTAAAGCATATACGGTACAGTATTTCTTCATCAACATCTTTATGCTTTTGTAAATAAAATAGTGGTAAAAATACTCTTTCAAAATGTAGATGTTTATTTCAACTATCAGCAGGACAATAGATTCTTGCCGAGTTTATGAACTTTAAATATATTAATGGACCCATAACGAATTACTATGGGAATAAATATCACTGAATGACAGCATGGGGACTGGTCTTGATAAATCAATCATAGGTGTATTTATATAATGAATAAGAATTCAGAGGGCAGAAATAATATTTTATCAAAGCATTAGACCGCTCACTAAAGGCGTCAGTCATACAAAAGTTGTACTTAAAGAACTGCAAAACCAGTTTGGATTTATTTGTAAGACGAATCATTGGGTCGAAACTGCTGAACAGTACAAAACAAGAGAACAAACATGGTTGATGTTCTGAAGAAGAAAATGTTATATATATAAATCTTACAGAGCCTTTACTTAAGTCCATTATATTAATTAAGATACATTTCTTAATCTATTCCATATACTATGTTCTTACAAAAAAGGTTTTAAATTCTCTAGTACAGCCTATATTAAAAACTGTCAAATGCTTCTCAAAGTTGCCCTCTGGTGGTCAAACTAGCTCTTACTAGCATTAATGGAGACAGTGGCTGACACTTAAATAATATGCCATAGAATTCTGCGGCAGACTGCAAGCTGTGCAGTCACACACACACACACACACTGTGGAAATATTAGCATTGAGACATTACTATTTTATCCCATCACATACTGTTCCTTCAGAAAGTATTCATACCCCTTGACCCATGCAGCCTGAATTCAAAATTGATTAAATTGGGACTGAGAACAATGAATGGAGCCAAATACAGGCAATACCTTGACGAGAACCTGCTTCAGAGTGCAAATGACCTTAGACTGGGGCGAAGATTTTACTTTCCAACAGGACAATGACCTCAAGCATACAGCCAAAGCAACACTGGAATGGCTACAGAACAAGAATGTGAAAGTCCTTGAGTGGCCCAGCCAAAGCCCAGACTTGAATCCCATTTGAAAAACTGGAAAGACTGGAAGATTGCTGTTCACCACCGCTCCCCGGTGCTTGAGAAAATCTGCAAGGAAGAATGGGAGGAAATCTCCAAATCCAGATCAGTTTTGCACATAGACTCAAGACGACTCAAAGTTGCTGCCAAAGGTGTTTCTACAAAGTATTGACTTGGGTGTGAATACTTATTTAAATTAGATATTTACGTTTTATTTTCAGTACATTCCTAAAAACATGTATTTTTTCATTTTGGGCTATTGTGTTTCGATGGGTAAGAAAAATATAGTTAATCAATTTTGAATTCAGGCTGTAACACAACAAAATATGGAATAAGTATCATAACCTCTTGTCCCCTACACAGAATTATGTCACATGTTAAACGCGCGCACACACACATTGTGGGAAAACGCAGCACCGAGGCGGCGCCGTGTCCCCTTTAACCACATTCCCACAGTCATGTGCTGCTCACACCTTGTCATGGGTAATGCAGCACGGCGTCACGTCCCTCTTCCACCATATAATTGCATAATGGACATCTAGAATAATTCAATAGGGTCTTTCTCTGCAACACACTACTAGGCAACCTGCGGATTAGACTAGACTGGCTACATGGGAGGCTTTGACTGGTCATGTGGTTTGGATAGTTAAAACTTACAGTTGAAGTCGGAAGTTTACATGCACTTAGGTTCGAGTCATTAACTTGTTTTTCAACCGCTCCGCAAATTTCTTGTTAACAAACTATAGTTTTGGCAAGTCTGTTAGGACATCTACTAAGTAATTTTTCTAACAATTGTTTACAGACAGATTATTTCACTTATAATTCACTGTATCACAGTTCCAGTGGGTCAGAAGTTTACATACACTAAGTTGACTGTGCCTTTAAACAGCTTGGAAAATCCCAGAAGATTATGTCATGGTTTTAGAAGTTTCTGATAGGCTAATTGACATCATTTGAGTCAATTGGAGGTGTACCTGTGGATGTATTTCAAGGCCTACCTTCAAACTCAGTGCCTCTTTGCTTGACATCATGGGAAAATAAAAAAATATCAGCCAAGACTTCAGGAAAAATATTGTAGACCTCCACAAGTCTGGTTCATCCTTGGGAGCAATTTACAAATGCCTGAAGGTACCACTTTCATGATGTACAAACAATAGTACGCAAATATAAACACCATGGGACCGTGTAGCCACCATACCGCTCAGGAAGGAGACGCATTCTGTCTCCTAGAGATGAACGTACTTTGGTGCGAAAAGTGCAAATCAATCCCAGAACAACAGCAAAGGACCTTGTGAAAATGCTGGAGGAAACGGGTACAAGAGTATCTATATCCACAGTAAAACGAGTCCTATATCGACATAACCTGAAAGGCCGGTCAGCAAGGAAGAAGCCACTGTTCCAAAACCGCCATAAAAAAGTCAGACTAGAGTTTGCGTCTGCACATGGGGACAAAGATTGTACTTTTTGGAGAAATGTCCTCTGGTCTGATGAACCAAAATATAACTGTTTGGCCATAATGACTATTGTTATGTTTGGGGGTGGGGGGGGGGCTTGCAAGCTGAAGAACACCATCCCAACCATGAAGCACGGGGGTGGCTGCATCATGTTGTGGGGGTGCTTTGCTACAGGAGGGACTGGTGCACTTCACAAAATAGATGGCATCATGAGGAAAGAAAATAATGTGTATATATTGAAGCAACATCTCAAGACATCAGTCAGGAAGTTAAAGCTTGGTTGCAAATGGGTCTTCCAAATGGACAATGACCCCAAGCATACTTCCAAAGTTGTGTAAAAATGGTTTAAGGACAACAAAGATTAGATCTATGGGCCAAAATTCACCCAACTTATTGTGGGAAGCTTGTGGAAGGCTACCTGAAACGTTTGACCCAAGTTAAACAATTTAAAGGCAATTCAACCAAATACTAATTGAGTGTATGAAAACTTCTGACCCACTGGGAATGTGATAAAATAAATAAAAGCTGAAATCATTCTCTCTGCTATTATTCTGACATTTCACATTATTAAAATAAAGTGGTGATCCTAACTAACCTAAAACGGAGAATTGTTACTCGGATTAAATGTCAGGAATTGTGAAAAACTGAGTTTAAATGTATTTGGCTAAGGTGTATGTTAACTTCCGACTTCAACTGTAGCCTGGAATCCAAACTCTATTATGCTCTGTTTCATTTTGAATTCCAGGCTAGGTAGGAATCACTGGTGAAACGGAATATGCCAGTTTGGTATCCAGGCTTTACAATGGTGAAACGGAGCGTACCAGTTTGGATTCCAAGCTTTAGCCATCCCAACCACATGTCCAGTCTCCTATTATCGGTTTGGATTCCAGGCTAGCTAGAGCCTCACTCTGTCTTAAACCTACGGAGTCTGGTAGGGTGGATGAAGAAATTTAAGAGAACCTGAACGGCATGGTCTTTCTGAGAACCTCCGCCACTCGCCCGCCATGTGATTATAGCCTCGGAACTTAATTTTCCCGACTACTCCACGTCACTCACCCACCCTTTTCTTGCTCTCTCGTTCACGGTCTTGTTCTCTCTTGTTCTCCTTTGCCCTCTTGTTCTCATTCTGTTTCTCTTTCTCTCTGTCGTCACTCTTTCTGTCCTTATCACACTCTCCTTATCCATCCTTCCCCCTCTCTTTGACCCTGCCCGTCTCCCATCTGTTTAACTTTTTCTGCCCTCATCGCCTCGCCTTTCTGTTCTCCGTCTCTTCCCTTTTGCACACTTTCCTTTTCTCTCCCTTGCTCCCACTCTCTTTCTCTCCTTTGCTCCCACTCAATTGAGCATGAGTCATTCTGCATCATTCGGAGTTTTGACTGGTCTTATACGTTTCTCCCTCTGCCTTTCCATGTAGGAGAAACCTTGAGCATCCAACCTACAGTTTATTTCAAATCGGTCTGTACAGATGCACAAATGCAAGCTAACATTGCATTCTGTATCTGCATAAGGTTGCACCTACTGTAAGTAGTGTTGCCATATTTTGATTTATGCCGAAGTACTTCTTCAGTTCCTTCATCTGCGTTCTGCACTAAAATGAAAGAACTAGAGAGTAAACATATTGACTAGTTTGAGAGAAGCATCCACAATATTACGTTCACCTGTTCCCTGTGTACAAATCATTGCAGATGAATGAGAAGAGATGATTCGAGGAAACTACATTAGACTACTAAGATCCACCCCTGTAGCCCAGTCCAAGCTCTGTTTGTGCTGTCTTGCCAACTCCTATGGTCTCTGTCATGTCGAGCTCCCGGGTGGTGCAGCGGTTTAAAGCACTGCATCTCAGTGCTAGAGGTGTCACTACAGACCCTGGATCGATTCCAGGCTGTATCACAACCGGCCATGATTGGGAGTCACCTAGGGCAGCGTACACTTGGCCCAGCGTCGTCCGGTTTTGGAAATCGGGGAGAGGACTGTGGATGTGTGTCTGTCCATTAGTCACATGCGATATCTCAGATAGCACTAACCCGATTTTGACGAAACGGTGTAATGATCCGTCTTGCCATAGAGATTCAGCATTTACAAAATTACACTGATTGGCCAGATGGTGGCACTATAAGATATTGAAAATGCTAAATTTAAAAGGTCACGCCCCTCAGCCCGTTTGACAGAAAGTCATGAAATTCAGTACATTGGTCCCTCTCCTTACAAGGAACAAATTTGCCACGATGTTCCACTATTTTTAATTTTGTGATAAACACTTAAAACGCTACTCTTCTGGCACGATCTGTATGAAACTTGATATGTGGCATCGATGGACACAGGCTTCTCAATGCATTGAATATACGTTTTGTAGTGCTTAGGTTATGAGTGTACTGATATAAAGTTTTTTTTTTTATCGCCGCTGTACCTGTTGTTCACACGCGTATCTGCCCTCTCATTGGCTAGAATGGTCCCACACCTGATCTTGCCTCTTCCCGACTCTCTTCTAGTCTGAATACCAGTCTCTTTAGCTAACGTTCCACTTCATACCACTCCTTGTCATTGCCAAAAAGACTGCCCATTCTGCCATCTCAACGTTCAATATGTGCTGGATTTACAGCGGAGTCGCTCATTGGTTGTTGTTCACTCCACATGTTGTCATTTGCCATGACAACATGTGGAGCCTCAAATAGCAGAATTTGAATTTATAACAAAAACAAACATTTTGCTGTTAGCTGGACAAGTTGTTGTATAAGATGTTTTTGTGGTTGGAATTGTAATCTCTGGGACATGACGACAGGGAGTGGATTCGCTAAAGAGCCGGGTACCCAGGTTAACTGCCTTCCAATTTAAGACGTTTATTTTCATTGTTAGAGTGGCCACTTAAGTATCTGGTCAATTTAATGGATAATCTGTGGTCGCGCACGATAATTGGAAGAAAAAAAAAACAGATGCAACATCGCGAGACCTCCGGGAACGCTTGCGAAGCAGACTAGGTAGACCAGGCCGGGGTTTGAGAAGTCAATGAGAGAAGTGAAATTTTTTTCCTTTTAGTTGTTCATTTTATTGAAATCTAAAGGCACAACCTAGATTCGAACCAATGTCCTAAATTATTTGAACATGTTATTACTCTAACTTTGTGAAAGTGACAAACTGACAAGCTTTTGTTTTTGTCAAAAACGACTTTATATCGAGTGAGTGCGTTTTGATTTGGCAGCCTGCACATGCGCAGTTTGGCACGAGATGACCTTTACACCCGATGACGTGTTTCTGTGCATGAGCTCAGCTAGCTAACATCGCCATGACATCACCTACAAGTGTGATCGAGGATTTATTTTGGAGAAAGTTTTTTCCTGTCTTCATAGTGTAGTCTTTGACTACTTTTTTGACCTCTGGTACTCTCCAGGGTGAAGTTTCTCCGAGGTAAAGATCTAGGTTAAGCTTCCCCTCCCCCAATCCGTACCTTAACCACTAGTGGGGGAAGTGCAAAAGTGATCCAAGATTGTTTTGAATGACCTCTCCTGGTAATACTGTTCTTGACAAAAAGATACATTTTTAGTTTTTTGGGCTGTAAATAAGTGATGATGATGGTAATGAGGATAATGATGCAAAGAATCACTGAAAATTTGCATAAGATGGTGCAATGCACTTAACTGTTTTACAAAATCAAATCAAATGTATTTGTCACATACACATGGTTAGCAGATGTTAATGCGAGTGTAGCGAAATACTTGTGCTTCTAGTTCCGACCATGCAGTAATATCTAACAACTAATATAACCTAACAATTTCACAACAACTACCTTATCCACACAAGTGTAAAGGAACGAAAACATACATAAAAATATATGAATGAGTGATGCCCGAACAGCATAGGCAAGATGCAGTAGATGGCATAGAGTACAGTATATACATATGAGAAGAGTAATGTAGGGTATGTAAGCATTATATAAAGTGCCATTGTTTAAAGTGGCTAGAGATACATTTAATTACATCAAGATGCAGTAGATGGTATAGCGTACAGTATATACATATGAGATGAGTAATGTAGGGTATGTAAGCATTATATAAAGTGGTTAGTGATACATTGATTACATCAATTTTTCCATTTCCATTCGATGTGTCAATGTTTTGATTTAAATCAAATCAAATTTTATTTGTCACATACACATGGTTAGCAAATCAAATTTTATGTCACATACACATGGTTAGCAGATGTTAATGCGAGTGTAGCGAAATACTTGTGCTTCTAGTTCCGACAATGCAGTAATAACCAACAAGTAATCTAGCTAACAATTCCAAAACTACTACCTTATAGACACAAGTGTAAGGGGATAAAGAATATGTACATAAAGATATATGAATGAGTGATGGTACAGAGCGGCATAGGCAAGATACAGTAGATGGTATTGATTGCAGTATATACATATGAGATGAGTATGTAAACAAAGTGCCATAGTTAAAGTGGCTAGTGATACATGTATTACATAAAGATGCAGTAGATGATATAGAGTACAGTATATACGTATACATATGAGATGAATAATGTAGGCTATGTAAACATTATATTAGGTAGCATTGTTTAAAGTGATATATTTTACATTTCCCATCAATTCCCATTATTAAAGTGGCTGGAGTTGAGTCAGTGTGTTGGCAGCAGCCACTCAATGTTAGTGGTGGCTGTTTAACAGTCTGATGGCCTTGAGATAGAAGCTGTTTTTCAGTCTCTCGGTCCCAGCTTTGATGCACCTGTACTGACCTCGCCTTCTGGATGATAGCGGGGTGAACAGGCAGTGGCTCGGGTGGTTGTTGTCCTTGATGATCTTTATGGCCTTCCTGTGACATTGGGTGGTGTAGGTGTCCTGGAGGGCAGGTAGTTTGCCCCCCGGTGATGCGTTGTGCAGACCTCACTACCCTCCGGAGAGCCTTACGGTTGTGGGTGGAGCAGTTGCCATACCAGGCGGTGATACAGCCCGACAGGATGCTCTCGATTGTGCATCTGTAGAAGTTTGAGTGCTTTTGGTGACAAGCCAAATTTCTTCAGCCTCCTGAGGTTGAAGACGCGCTGCTGCGCCTTCTTCACAATGCTGTCTGTGTGGGTGGACCAATTCAGTGTGTCTGTGATGTGTACGCCGTGGAACTTAACTTACTACCCTCTCCACTACTGTTCCATCGATGTGGATAGGGGGGTGTTCCCTCTGCTGTTTCCTGAAGTCCACAATCATCTCCTTCGTTTTGTTGACGTTGAGTGTGAGGTTATTTATAAATCCCTTTTGTAAACGATTTGAAAAACAAATGAGTTAAATTACCATGATATTGATTAAGACAATGATGGTGGTGATGGTATTTTAAAGTAATCCATCATCCCCTCAGTGTCTTATCCTCTTATAGAATTACCAGCACTCCACTCACCTAATCCTCTCACCTCATGGCTTTTGTTTGTAGGGATTCAATGTTTGAGTGACACCAAGTCAAGTCGCAGTCTAGCTAACCAAGTAGAAGTTCTCATATAAGCGCATCTTCACAAGACGGCACCCATCCAGGGCCTGTATTCATAAAGCCTGTCTTAGTGCTGATCTGGGATCAGTTTTCTTTTAGATTATAAGGCATGGACAGGGGGACCTCATCCTAGATCAGCACTCATACTCTGAAACTTTTTTGCCCACACTGTATGTGTATGTATGTATATATGTATACATATACATACACACACAGTGTGGGCAAAAAAAGTCTCGAGTATGAGTGCTGATCTAGGATGAGGTCCCCCCCATTCCATTCCTTATAATCTAATCTACATATGTGTGTTTGTGTATGTATGTATGTATGTATGTATGTATGTATGTATGTATGTATGTATGTATGTATGTATGTATGTATGTATGTATGTATGTATGTATGTATGTATGTATGTATGTATGTATGTGTGTGTGTGTGTGTATGTGTGTGTGTGTGTGTGTGTGTGTATATACACACACATATACATATATACACATACACACACGTATATATATATATGTATGTATATATATGTATACGTATATACATACATATATATACATATATATATTATATATACACATATACAGTCGTATGAAGAAGTTTGGGCACCCCTCTGAAGCTGCATAATAATTTACTCTGTCGTCACAGAAAATGATCACAGTGGCATGCCATTCATTTTCTAATAAAAGCTGAATACTGGGGTATTGTCCAGACAAAGATTTTTAGTTTAGCAATATTAAGTTGTATTAAATCAGATGTGAAAAATAGGCTATGCAAAAATGTGGGCACCATTGTCATTCTGTTGATTTGAATACCTGTAACTACTTAGCATTGATTAATTGGAACACACAATTGGTTTGGTGAGCTCATTAAGCCTGGAACTTTAGACAAGTGCATCCAATCATGAGAAACGGTATTTGTGGCCAATTGACTCTCCTCTGAAGAGTGGCAACATGGGGGCCTCAAAACAACTCTCAAATGACCTGAAAACAAAGATTGTTCAACATTATGGTTTAGAGGAAGGCTGCAAAAAGCTATCGCAGAGATTTAAGCTGTCAGTGTCCACTGTGAGGAACATAGTGAGGAAATGGAAGACCACGGGCACAGTTCTTGTTAAGTGGCAGGCCAAGTAAAATATCGGAGAGGCAAAGGCGAAGGATGGTGAGAACGGTCAAAAACAGCCCACAGACCACCTCCAAAGACCTACAACATCATCTTGCTGCAGATGGTGTCACTGTGCATCGTTCAACAATTCAGCACACTTTGCACAAGGAGAAGCTGTATGGGAGAGTGATGCGGAAGAAGCCTTTTCTGCACACACACCACAAACCGAGTCGCTTGAGGTATGCAAACGACATTTGGACAAGCCAGCTTCATTTTGGAATACGGTGCTGTGGACTGATGAAACAAAGATTGAGGTATTTGGTCATAACAAGGGACGTTATGCACGGCGGCAAAAGAACACCGTGTTCCAAGAAAAACACTTGCTACCCACAGTAAAATTTGGTGGAGGTTCCATCATGCTGTCGGGCTGTGTGGCCAGTGCCGGTACTGGGAATCTTGTTAAAGTTGAGGGTCGCAATGGATTCCACTCAATATCAGCAGATTCTTGGGAATAATATTGAAGAATGAGTCACAAAGTTGAAGTTACGCCGGGGCTGGACATTTCAACAAGACAACAACCCAAAACACTGCTCAAAATCTACCCGGGCATTTATGCAGAGGAACAGTACAATGTTCTGGAACGGCCATCCCAGTCCCCAGACCTGAATATCATTGAGAATCTGTGGGATGATTTGAAGCGGGCTGTCCATGCTTGGCAACCATCAAACCTAACTGAACTGGAGATGTTTTGTAAGGAGGAATGGTCCAAAATACCTTAATCCAGAATCCAGACACTCAGAGGCTATGGGAAGCATCTAGAGGCTGTTATTTTAGCAAAAGGAGGCTCTACTAAATATTGATGTGATTTTTCTATTGGGGTGCCCAAATTTATGCACCCCAATAGAAAAATTTGATGCATATTGTACATTTTCTGTTAATCCAATAAACCTCATTTTACTACTGAAATATTACTGTGTCCATCAGTTATTTGATAGATCAAAATGAAATTGCTGATACAAACACTCATGGAAATTGTCAGGGGTGCCCTAATGTTTTCATACTATATATATATATAGTATGAAAAAGTTAGGGCACCCCTGAGTGTTATATATATATAAAATAATATAAAATTATTTTTACCTTTATTTAAATATGTAGTATAGTTTGCGTGCTATCTGGGCATGGGCAATCTTATGCAAAAAAATAAAACCTATTGGCTTAATATCCCCCATTAAGTTTAGATTAATTTCAACCCAGTGAATTAACAAATTAATTTATTCCCCCCGCGTAGCATCCCTCCCACCTGTTCTTAATATAATAATATATGCCATTACAAGACAGTTCTTCAAATATATGTGTGAAGCCAGTTAATTTACAGATAACCATCTCACTGTTGACTGTATCTTCTGTTAGATAATTAATGAGCTGTTAAATCACTGTGGCTGCCTTATCATTAAAGCTTTTTATTTATTTCTCCTCTATCGTTCTTTCTCTATCCCTCTCTTTTTCTCTCTTCCTTCCTCTCTTTTCCTTTTACCCTCAGGTCAAAATACCACAAGCTCAAATATGGAACAGAGTTGAACCAAGGAGACATGAAACCTCCCAGCTACGATGATTCCGGTAAGTCCCCGAGTGGCGCAGCGGTCTAAGGCACTGCATGCGTCACTACAGGCACAAGCTGTATCACAAACGGCAGCGATTGGGAGTCTCATAGGGCTGCGCACAATTGCGTTAGGAGATGAACAGTAAGCTATATCTTGCAATGAAAATGACTTTCTGACAGTTAGAAACGTATAATATCTGAAAATGAAGTTAGACTCTTACCCGAATACATGGATGAACGCTTCACGGCAGACTGAAACCATTTAACGCTGTTTTGTTTGTAGCTATATTTTGTTTGGCCAGCGTTGTCAGCTCACTCCGGTTCACATTGACCGTGGCGTGTGCAGAAAGTAGCCCATCACTTTTTCCAACTGATCTGTCGATAGCGCCTGCTAAATTCAGGGCACCAATGTTGTTGAGAAAAGTAGCAAAACTTTTGTAGTTCTCGATGGCTAACGTTATATCTTTCAAAAATAGCGCTGTAGAAATGACTATCAACACATACTGAGCAGTTCATGTTATAGACAGAAGCATGCTACATGGCAGACCAATCCAAACTCGGCATGTCCAGCCCATGCATTATCATGCATTATGTTATTTATGTATTGCTGGTAATGGTTTTTGAAAATGAAAGTTTTTGTGCTGTTAGGGGAATAACCTGTGTGTAAATGTATTCTGCTGTTGTATTTTTTTGTGTTATCTTTGATCGTTTTGTTTGTCATGTTTAGTTTCTTAATCATTGTACCTAAACTGTATGTGTAAACATGTTTACGCAGGGCCCAGCTGTAAAAGCGACCTTGGTCTCAGTCTGTGTTCCTTGTTGAAATAAAGGTAGAATAAGAATGATAATCTCAGTCATAATCCCAATCATGTCTTGCGGGAAGGTTCCTGTCATTTTCTGTGGCAAAACCAACTGGGCTCATAATTTAACAATTTTATTCGTATTTACAGATGGAATACAAGTTTGTTATTAAAGCACATGAAAGTTAATGTTCCAGAAGGCATTTCTGCCAAAAATAAATCATTTAGATTTTCAAACATTTTTTAAATGATGATGTTCAAATGCCTCCTGTGAAGTACACCTAGTTTCCTGAAACAAGTAACATTTGTGCATGTCAAATGCCACAATACTGACATGTTTCATTCAGATGTACTGTATGCATTCTGACAATCTAACCTGGATTGCACCATGTGTCCAATTTCAAGTTTGGATTGAAATTGAATGCAGCACAAATACTGTAAGTATTTAAGTCCATGCTTCAAGATTGTGAGTGAAGCCTTAAATAACAATGTGCGTCTGTCTGTCTCATTCTTGTCTCCCCTCTCTCTCCATCAGATGAAGGGAATGAAAACGAGGTCCCGAGCCCCCCCAACAGTAGTCAGCTGGGTTGGAAACAGGGACGGCAGCTGCTCAGACAGTGAGTGCAACACACACACATTTTTTTTGTTTTAATGGTGCCCTATGGCTGTACACTTTTAAGTGCTTTAAGACCTGGTGACCTTCTGATCAGAAGGTTTGCGAGGGTGGGAGTTTCGGCTTTCCACGGTGACATCACCATGTGGAATATTGGTTAATAGACCAATAACAAAGAGCGTTCTAAACCACTCTGTCAAAAACACCGTTTTCCCAGACAGTCCTAGCAAAATTCTACTGCAATCTACTACAGGTACTTACACTGAAAATATAAACGCAACATGTCAAGTGTTGGTCCCATTTTTCATGAGCTGAAATAAAAGATTTCAAACATTTTACATACACAGAAAAGGCATATTTTGCAAAAATGTTGTGAACAAATTTGCCAAGATAATCCATCCACCTGACAGGAGTGGCATATCAAGAAGCTTATTTAAACGGCATGATCATTACACACATGCATCTTGTGCTGGAGACAATAAAAAAGGCCACTTTAAAATGTGCACTTTTGTCACACAACACAATGCCACAGATGTCTCAAGTTTTGAGGGTGCATGCAATTGTCATGCTGATTGCAGGACTGTCCACCAGAGCTGTTACCAGATAATTTAATGTTCATTTCTCTACAACGTTGTTTTAAAGAATATGGCAGTACGTCCAACCGGCCTTACAACTGCAGACCACGTGTATAATGTCAACGTTGTGAACAGAGTGCCCCATGGTGGCTGTGGGTTATGGTATGGGCAGGCATAACAACAAACACAATTGCGTTTTATCGTTGCCAATTTGAATGCACAGAGATACCGTGACGAGATCCTGAGGCCCATTGTCGTGCAATTCATCTGCCGCCATGACTTGATGTGTCAGCATGATAATGCATGGCCCTATGTTGCGAGCATCTGTACACAATTTCTGAATGCTGAAAATGTCCCAGTTCTTCCATGGTCTGCATAATTCACCAGACATGTCACCTGTTTGAGCATGTTTGGTATGCTCTGGATTGACGTGTATGACAGGGTGTTCCTGATCCTGCCAAGATCCAGCAACTTCGCATAGCCATTGAAGAGGGGTGGGACAACATTCCACAGGCCACAATGAACTCTATGCGAAGAAGATGTGTTGCGCTGCATGAGGAAAATAGTGGTCGCGTTGCTGCATGTTGCGTTTTACATTTTTGTTCAGTTTATTTGTTACCCAGCAACAATTTGATATTGATATAGAAATGGTTGCATTGGGCCTTTTTAAATGCAATCCTTTATAATCTATTTAGCAGTGTGTTTTTATCTCTGTGCAGCTGTGAGAAACTATCCCATCACCCAATTTCTGTCTGGAAGATGTGTGGCGATGTGGACAACCAATATTATCCTGCATCTGGGTTGTTACAACAACCACTGACTCATTAGGGAAGGCCTCTTGGAGTTGGTGACTGTACGTCACCGGACTGTCTGTGTGCTTGTGTGTGTGTGTGTGGCTGTAGCCATAGGGCACCACCATCAGCTGCAAGTGTCTGTCTTAAGACAAAAAGCCATCAAAGGGAGGAAAATCTTCTTAATGGAGATTAAGAGCCTCGGTATGAATAGAGTAGTGGAGTAATCCCCCTGAGACTGGTGGGACGTGTGGATTGTTAGACACACGCGCACACACACACACACACACACACACACACACACACACACACACACTGAGACATATATAGAGCAACGTACACACAGAGTAAAATACGCACACACTTAGACACATGCTCACACACACAGTCTGAGACACATACATACACTAAGACAGACTGAGACACACACGCACACAGAGAGAGCGATATACACATTTTGAGAGACACACACACACACACACACACACACTGTGTTACTCCTAGCATGTGAGTGCAAAGGTGTGTGAAAGTTCTTAAAAGGTTTGTACTTTGGTGCCCTCTGGGTGTCAAAAGTTGTCAGGACATAGAATGAGCGGTAGGGGATACTGAGAGAGTGTGTGTGCGTGCGTATGCTTGCGTAGGTATGAGACCTATAGAGAAAAAGGAATAGACAGAGAATACTGTGATGGAGCAATGAGAAAAGTGTGTCTCATCCAGTGCCCAGCCACCCACACACAGTACAATCTATGGAAGTACAGACTAGGGTTAACACTGCAACTCCCAACACAGAGTGAATACACACACACACACAATCTTTCGCTCTCTCTGCTATGCATTCTCATGATCCACACAACTCCTAGAGTACTCCGACATCAGCACACATGGCATGGCCACATCTCAATTCCAGAGAGTGGTCATTGATTTCACATGTCAGAGTACAGTTACACACACACACACAGCACAGTAGATTGTCCACATATCCCCAACCCTAATTTCATCTCGCCAGCCTACACTATGGAACAAGGTTCTTCTTGTCGATATTACTCCAGTCAGCGTGTGATTAAAATAAAGTACGTGTGTGTGATAGTGTTTCAAAATGGCACCCAAGCCTTCAAATGTGATAAGAGAGAGGGTGTGTGTGTGTGTGTGTGTGTGTGTGTGTGTGTGTGTGTGTGTGTGTGTGTGTGTGTGTGTGTGTATATATATTTGTGTGTATGTTGTATCTGTCTACTTGTGTGTAGTGGCAGCTACAGGCAGGCACTGAACCACTCAAGGGAAAGGGTCCCTCCCCCCATCAGAACCATGAACTCACTGAACCGGATCTGACAAAGAGAGAGAGAGAGGAAAAGTGAAAGAGAAGGGGGGGGGTAGAGAAGAGGGAGATGGGAAGAGAGCAGAGCAGAGAATCATGGAATGCAGCTAGTCTAAAGACAGTTTGAAAAGAAAAACCTGAAAAGTTCAACAGACACTTGATCAGAATCCAACATTCATACTTACCCCTATTCTTGACTTCTAAAATACTTGTCTTTTTTTATCAACAATTGAAGTTAAACTTGTTTTATATATCAATATTAGGTATTGGCTAATTTGTGCACGTTATGAGCAGTTTTGCCCATTGACGTTAAGAACTCAACATTTTAATGTTGCACGTAGCTCCAATACCCACAGCATACAGGGCCTTATGTTATGCAGAATATGTACTTGTTGGCAAAATAGATCAAGCAATAAATCTGGGCACTAAATTGTATTATCCTTGGATGACGTCCTTGGATGAAGGAATGCGAATGCAGCATCTCATTGAGAGGAAGTGTGTGTATGTGTGTGTGTATTGTCTCTGGTGTGTGTGTGTATTGTCTCTGGTGTGTGTGTCTGTGTAACGAAGAACAGACTTTAAGATGGTGTTAGCCCATGAATGGAGGATTGTGTCTGGGCATTCAGGGCTCCTGCGACTGGAGAGGCTGGTACAGCAAGAGACGGAGAGGAACTTTTTTTCTATATATATATTTTTCTCCCTTCCCTCGTCTGTTAAAGCTGATGCTGTTTTATCAAAACCTCCGACCTTGGAGCATCAGCATCAGAACTTAAGCGCGTCTTGAAGGAATAAGGATAGGATCATTTTGGTTTTGCCTACCGAGTGAGGTATGTTGGGGGTTTTGGAGGGCTTTAGCGAAATTTTGCATTCGATCTCGTTAAGTAGTTTGTAAATCAGCATAAGATTGGTTTTAATTGGTTCAGTTATGCAATACTGTATAGATAGTTTGTTGTTTCATTCCCTTGTGCAGTGACTGAAAACTGATGTTTTCCGCTCTGAGGGAAATAGTTTTTCACACAATTGCTTTCTTTGGACCCTATGGTATATAAAGGAACATGTTTGTTTCCTTCAGAAACTGTATCCTATATAGAGTAGGCCATATTTAATATTTATAGCTTTGATAGGACTTTGTCTTTGGTATCTAATCTTGCTCCTGAAATGGTCAACGTCCTGCTCTATCCTGTCAGACTAACACACCAGGAACTCCACTTAAATACTCCAAAGAACTCTGTTTAAATATAAATGGCAATGGTTTTAGAATAACTTTCAAGTGTAATTTTAACCTTGACTCCAATTGTCTCTTTTGAAACCTAATTTACACAGTGATTTAGCGTGACACCAAATATAGACCCCCCCCCCCGTCCCCCTTATGGTTACGGTTAGGATTGGGGGATTAGGATAGGATTTAAAGACACTTCTCACTCTACGTACAAAATCTTGAAATTATTAGGCGATCGTTCCCGTAACTTTCAATCGGGCCTTACTTTCCAGGTACCTTCAGGAGGTGGGCTACACAGACACCATCTTGGATGTAAAGTCCCAGAGGGTCAGGGCGCTGCTGGGCCTGGCTGGAGACTCTGGAGAGAGGCCGTCGGTCAGGAAACCGGAACCCATGGTCAACGGCACCGAGCCATCTTTTCAGAAGGACAGCGGCATGATCAGGTGAGCTACCGCTAACTGCTAAGGACTATTGCTGCTGTTATGGTTATTGCTGTGCTAAATTCTGTTGTTGTGGTTGGCGCTAAAGCTATTGCTATGGTTAAGGCTAAATCCTATTGTTATTGCGATCATTAATGCTGTTGCTAATGCTGCTGTTGTAGCTAATGCTATTGTTGTAGCTAACGCTATTGCTCTAGCTATTGCTAATGCTATTGAATTTTGCCATCGCTAATGCTATTATTGTAGCCATTGCTAATGCTATCACTAATGGATAACTAGCATTCGTCAAGGAAGTCCAGTGACAAACAGTGTAGGGTTGCATGTGTAGGAGCCCTGCATTGGTTTTGTGTTGTCACTAACCATCTGTCTCATTTTCTCTCTCTTCTGTTCGTCAGTAAACCTGACATGTCTGACTCGGCCACTGTCCTTGAGGCCTTCAAGTTCATAGAAAGCGCCGCCGCCGAGTTTAGCGACGAAGATGACGATGAAGACAGCGACGGGAGGGACAAGACCATTATGAACTTGGCCACTGTAAGCAAGGACACACACACACACATTCATGATCTGACTTGGGCTTCTTCATTGCTTCAATGGCTACATCAATAGAGTAACAACAGTAACAGATTGAATTAGCGACAGGCATCAATAACACTCAAGGAGAACCAGTACCAGTCACAAGCCATGTTACCGAATTCCTCATACTTCATTCTAGGGTGGTGATAAGTGAAATTGTGTAACTAAATTTTATAAGACAAATATGATTATTCATGTTCTGAATCATTCAGTGGGGTCTTTCTGTAACATATCATTAACATTGTATCTAAAAAGTCAGATTTTGTAACCGAGTGCATCCAATAGTAAGCACCAATCGGTGTTGACGTGGTGATGCAGGTTTCTCTTAACTTTTGAGGATTTTACCTTTTGTGGTCGTTGTTTCCGTGGGTCACAAAAAGCTACATTTGCATTGACACGAGCTGAATTAAATGTAAAAGGCTTTTAAAATAAAATGCTCAGTGCTCTATTGACATTTCAGAGAAGTTTGTTTTTGTGAGAAATCTTTGAAAAAGAACAGGAATTTTGAATTATTGTGAAAAGCGTATAATACAATATACGAAAATACTACATGTCATGACTCACAATCAATATCCATCTTACCTATATATTGTTTTATGTCCTGTGGATTCAAGAAGAAAGATGACAAGTTCAGCGGGAAAGTGAGCCTGTCAGGTAGCAGGTAGCCTTCATTCTTGCACAGAATCCAGCCTAGTTTACGCAATGCAATTTTCCCTATTTATTTAACCACGTTTTTGATTGGACCACCCTACTCATTCAGACCTACAGTTTAACACTCAATTCATTCAGTCACTCAGACCCCCTCTCTGTCTCTTCAACCCTCTCTGTCTTCCACAGATGGTGAGGAAGAAGACGTCGTCTTCTTCCCCCTCCTCATCCTCGGACATGAGTGACGACCCGGACACAGAGGAGGCCCTGAAGGGCTTTGACTTCCTGGCCAGCCCAGATGAGATGGAAGGATCGCCCGATGTCCGGAGTGTCGAAGACAGCGGTGACTGGGGTGAGGGAGGGAGGGGCGTTGGTTGGTGAACACTCAAACTAGAATAGTAAAAGTTTACATGTGGACCAAAGTGGGTCGACTAGTAGGCCTAGTCAACAGTGAAGGGAAAATTTTGACCGCGGATCATAATTAGGACAGTGGCCAAGTAAGTGGGGACAGTCATGTATTCTCAGGACACTAGAGCATAAAAAGGACAGGAGGGCCATAGAAAGAGGACAGTAGACCACAGGGAGGACCAGTGGGCCATAGCAGGAACATTGAGTGTAACTCGGTTTCCAGCTCTAGGGCCACAGAACAGTCTCCACTGAGGGGACCTACCCTTTCCTCAGTCGCCCACTCACACAGGACCCTGTATTCTCTAACCTAGTCTTCACACAAAGACACAGCTGGCCACCTGCCTACTACTGTAGCTCCCTTATCCCCTTCAGCTAACAGAGAACCCCCTTCACTCCCGTCACCTAGCAACGCCATGTGTTTATCTCGACTCTATGACAAAGGGCATTCCCACGCAATCAGTGAGTCAGCGTGTCACAGGTCAGGCAGCAGTCAGTTTTCAGCGAAAGAGGAAGGATGCTGTGGCGTCACTGGTTGTGTGACAGAGGAAGCCAGAGGGATCCAGTTGAAGACAGCCTATTTTCAAAGTAAATACTAAATATTGTGCTAGTGTAGACATTAGATCACAGCAAATGACAAATTGTCTGATGCATTGACAATCCAGTTATTTTTATAAATACTTTAATTCAATAGTAGTTCATATAAATAATGGTGACTATAAAAAATAAAAAAGACATCTTGTATTATTGGGACAATTAGGTCAACTTGCGTGGGAAACTGAGTTGTTCGCATTTCTTTGTTAACAATAATAGAAGAAGCCATGAGCTGAACACACAGTGATGGATGGATGGATGGTATTAAAGGTCCAGATGCAGCGAGGCGCTTAGCTGATCAGTTATGAAACGGCGTTGTCATCAGCAGCTCTGTGTTAACCACCTCCTCTTAATCCCACACTGCCGCTACAGACCAATGATGTGTCCCAAATGGCACCAAAAGTAGTGGCACCAAAAGTAGTGCACTATATAGGGAATAGCGTGCCATTTTGGATAGAACCAGAAACATCTGTTGCTGAGGGCTGCAATGGGGAAAATAGAATATCCGTTCTGTTTACCATATATTACATGATCATGCCTGCATCTGAAATTAGAAAGATTAATATGCTTATAGGTATAGATACAGATAACTCCGCACATTATTAGACTTTTTTGTTGTTGAAATTTCTTATTTGGGGTATTTTTTTTGTTCTTTAGCCAGCTTACGCTATAAAACCTACATGGTTGCTGCTTTTGATATATAGAACATTTCAAAACATGACAGAGTTATTGAATGACATTGCATTTTGGAGGGGTATTGAATGTTATTTGCATTATTTTAACATTAGCATGTCGTTGGTATGCTGTTTGCTGCTATTGATGTTGCGGCACAAAGGACAAAGCCTTGCAGAGACTGAGTGAGGCATGGCGGCTGTTCCACCATATGCTTTGTTGTCACCTAATTTGGCAGGACACAGCTTTCTTTGACATGTAATATTTTTTGAATACATTAACGCAAACATTTTCAGGATTGCTGCCAGCCATCAAATTAAACATTTGATGTCAGCTGTAATTCTTTTTGTCGGAAGCCAATCTGGCTTTTTACAACAACAAAAAATTACCCCCAAACCCTTTTGTTTAATGGCAATTTTTGTGTTTTGTACGTTTGTGTTTTTATGTTTCCATGTCGAGTGGTGCAAAAACTGTAACCCTCAGGCATGACTCAATTCTCCCTTTCCATCCCTGTCTGTTGTCGTATGAGAAGAGAATTTGACCGGTTCTCTTCCTGACTGACCCCAATGTGTTGACATCATCAAACCCCTTATAGTTGCTTTGAGAGAGGCCCAAATGCCTGTAGAAAACATGAACTTGGGGCTCTCGGTGGGAGAAAAAAAGTGCACCAGGAAGAATTTCCATCACACACTTTTTTTATACATACCGCAGCAAAATGCCGATAATGCAACATACTGTACATTGCGGGTCTCAAACCAAGATCTCCCAGCCCATAGGCAAACTTGCTAACCACTGCTCCGATAGGGGTAACACACTTGGAGGGGGGGGGGGGGGGATCTTAGGCAAGTGTCTCTGCAATACATTTTACAGGCGATATT
The DNA here is from genome assembly GCF_002021735.2 of Oncorhynchus kisutch. Classification (NCBI taxonomy): domain Eukaryota; kingdom Metazoa; phylum Chordata; class Actinopteri; order Salmoniformes; family Salmonidae; genus Oncorhynchus; species Oncorhynchus kisutch. Next base: position 39,058,403 of record NC_034193.2, on the reverse strand, counting down.
AGGATTAAAGAAGCCATCTTCACTTGAACCACCTTTGATTTCATTACACTTTGGATTTGAGTTTCGTTTGGTCTGGTTCAGAAGAAAGTTCTGGACACTGACCGGCTTCTCGGGTTTCTGTCCCCCCTCCCTTCCCCCCCCAACCCCTTCCCTCGGGTGTAGAGAAGGAAGAGCAGTGCCCCATGCCTGAGGCCTGGGACGTGGACCAGGGCCTCATAGCCCAACTCAAGGAGCAGTACAGGAAGGAGCGCAAGGGCAAAAAGGGGGTGAAGAGTAAGTCTATCAGGCCTTCCCTTCTCTTTCTTTCTCTCCATTGCGTTCTATCTTTCATTCTTTCTCCTTGTTCTGGCGATAAGAGCTCTTCTCTCAGGTTGAGGTGAACTATGTCATGCAAAAATGATAGTTAACAGACACGTTAAGCACGTTAGAGACACTCTCTTCCTCCCATCGCTTCGTTTTGGCGCACCTTTTCGGCCATCTAGTACCCCTTCTCCATGTTTGTCTTTGCTTGTGTGTGGCTCTGTGCGTACATGTTTGTGTTTTAACATTTCAATGGGATTGCAATACACTGCCTCCCCTCACAGTGATCAGACCGGTGCAGGATAATTTGATCACTATTGTAAGTGGTCGATCACTATAACCACATTCACTATAAGAAAAGTGCACTGTACTGCATTCCTAACCATCTCACTGTGTCGACATTACCCATTGCTGTTTTAAGTTGCACCCATAGAAATATAATTACTAAAAAGAGCATAGCCCATCAGACCACAGCAATTTGACTGCACCCGCGTGGGTACACTCCGTATAGGTGACATGGCTCACCCATTATGGCCTCGTTTTCTAGGAATGGGCGCTCCCCTTCTAGTAATTCTATGTCTATGATTGCACCATTCAACTTTTGAGACATTCCATCCCCGCTTCGTCATGTTTGTACCTGTCTTTATTATGTCATAGGTTATCAGCTGCACCTGTGTCTTTGTATGTGTGCTGGTTCCTTTTTTATTTCTCTGTATTTTTCAACCATTCCAACTTCTTATTTTCTGTGAAAGTATGTCAGTGTCAGTGACTTAACTCTCCTTTCCTCCCAACTTCAATTGCCTTCATTTTTCTATTAGTTATTTCTATGTTCTAGCTACGAAGTCCTCCTTCACCAAGCATCAGCCATGGACCTGCTGTTCAATCTGCTTTTAACGTCAGATCGGATTTAAGCGCTGATCTGGAGATTGCCTGGCTGGATATCTGCCTTCCCAAAACCAAGACGATTTTGTTGGGGGTGTGTTATAGGCCGCCCAAGAAGAATGCATTCTATGAAGGTCTTGAAATTGTGTTGTCAAATTGTAATGATAATTTTGTTAGGGGATTTCAATACTGATGTCTGCAAAAAGAATAGCCCAACCCACAATATATTTATGCACTTTTGTAGATCACTTGCTCTGACCCAAATGATAAAAGATCCCACCAGGATATGTGAAACAGTGCAAAGTATGATTGACTTAATATTGGTGTCTGATATATCTAAAATATCGCAGAGTGGAGTAATAGTATATGGAATCAGTGATCATGTTATTACATTTTGCACAAGGAGGATTTTTAAAGATATAATTAAGTGTCACAAAAACATTAGAATCAGAGGTCTCAAAAAATACTCTGTTGAAAAGTTTAGGAAGGAAGTGGGTAAAATTGACTGGTCACCTGTGCTAGATAGCGTAGGGGTAGACATTGCCTGGGAAGTCTTTAAATGTAGATTCCTTGATGTGGTGAATGTGATGGCTCCCATTAGACAGGTCAGGGTAAAGCAGAGATCTAGCCCTTGGTTTAATCATGAGATTCTAGAATCTATCCAAGCAAGGAATAAGGCCTTTAAAAAAATTAAGAACTCTCAAGAGCAGCATGATTTTGTCTAATATAAATGTCACAGAAATGAAGCACAGAGCAGGATGGATGAAGCTAAGAGGGGTTACTTTGCTGAGAAAATAATTGAGAACAAAAATGACCCTAAAAAGCTTTGGAAATCATTTAAGGAACTAGGCTATAGTAGTACTACCATAAACAAATTAAACAGTATTGGACTGAACGTCAGGAGGAAGATGGTATATGAAAAAGCACAGGTTGCCAATGAATTCCACTTTTTCTTTTTTTTCCTTTTTTTTTTTTACTTCTGCAAGCTGGTTAGCAAGCTGCCCACCGGTTCTGGTTTGTATGGAAGCAACCAAGTCCAGAAGTATTATGTAGAGTTAGGGGTTCAGCCAAACTCTTTTTATTTTGCAAAGGTAGCAACAGCCAACATTGTCAGTATGCTGGCAGAGCTTAAATGCTCCAAAGCCACAGGCCTGGATAATATTCCTGCAAGGTTTCTTATAGATTCTGCTGAGCAAATTGGCCCTTGTATTACGTATATCGTTAATCTCTCTCTTGAACACTGTACCTTTCCCAGGGACATGAAACAAGCTAAAGTTATACCTCTGTATAAGAAGGGGATAAAGTCTGACCCTGGGAATTATAGGCCTGTATCTATCCTCTGTGTAACATCAACGTTCCTGGAGAGAGTTGTACATGAGCAAATGTATGAATATGTTAACAAACAGGGTCTAATGTATGATTTTCAGTCGGGTTTTAGAAAGACATACTCCACTAATTCATGTCTACTTTACTTGACTGACTTCATCAGGAAAGAGATGAGGGATATTTCTGTGGAATGGTACTGCTTGACCTACAGAATGCCTTTGATACAGTTAACCACTGTCTCCTAATCTCCAAACTAGAAGCACTGGGGTTAAGCAGTATCCCTCTAGGCTGGGTAAAGTCCTATTTATCAGGAAGGGAGCAAGTAGTAGAGGTTAATGGTTCACTGTCTAATGCAAGTTGTGGCGTTCCACAGGGGAGCGTGCTTGGGCCTCTGCTGTTTTTATTGTATATTAACAATATGAAAGATGCTTGTTCTTGCTGTCTTTTTCTTTATGCGAATGACTGGTGTCTCACAAAAGTAATACTATGTTGGAGAGCGTACTTAGCACAGAGCTTACTAACATTAGCAAATGGCTTGGAGATAATAAGTTATCTCTGCACTTAGGGAAAACTGAAGTAATTATTATTTCATCCAGACCTAAATTGAGTAGGTCCTCTGACATTGTCTGAAAGTGTGGAATTAGGGGGTGAGGTGCTGACTACTAAAACCTCTGTTAGCTACTTGGGATGTATCCTTGATGGAAGCTTGGGAGGTGTGAGCATGGCCAATAAAGTGCTAGGGAAGGTTAATGCCAAGACTACATTTTTGGCTAGAAAGTCAAAGTTGCTTGATAAGGACTCCATGAAAGTGCTAGCTACTTCCCTCATTCAATGCCATTTTGACTATGCTAGCACTTCCTGGTTTGGGGGCTTATCTAAACTTATGAAGGGGTAGCTCCAGATAGCCCAGAATAAGCTGATCGGGGTAGTATTGAAGGTGAGTCCACGTACTCACATAGGCAGGAGCTGCTTTCAGGAACTAAACTGGCTGCCTGTTGAGACTAGGGTGTCCCAGATTAGACTAGGTTTGGTTTACAGGAGTATTTATGGTCCTGCGCCCAGATATCTAAGTGATTACTTTCCCTGTGTTAGGGATGCACATAATCACAGCACCAGATCAGGTGTTGCTGATGTGTGCTTATACAGGTTCAGGAGTAATGCTGGGAAAGGTACTTTCTTGTATACTGGAGCCTCAGAATGGAATGAGTTGCCTCTGCACATAAAAACAACGTCCTCTCTGGGCAGCTTTAAAAATATGTTTGATGTCTTCTGTGCCTGTATGAATAACCCCTATGATGTAACTGTAATGATGAGAGAGATCTTCTTCTCTGTTTTTGTTTTATTATTTCACTGCCATACTGTGTTTGATCTTGTCTAGCCATCTTGTCTCGAGGACCACAATGGAAACCATTTTTTTTAAATGGTTGAATTAATAAACTAAACTAAACTTCAATCTTATAAAGTTTCTCAGTTTCTTCCTGATCCTCTCTGTACACTACTACTTCTCCTCTTCCTCCCTCTCCTTTCCTTCTTTGTCTCTACTCCTTTTCCATGATCCTCTTCTCATCTTCCTCATTCTCATCCCAGGGCCTAATCGGTCCAAACTGCAGGATATGCTGGCCAACCTGCGAGACGCCGAGGATCTCCCCTCCATGCAGCCCCCCGTGACACCGCCATCCCGGCCCAGCGTCCCCAGGCTCAACGAGCACGAAGTGGGCCACCCCGAAGAAGGTAAGACGAGAGCTTAATTGTCCCCAAAGGGTTTGAATTTACAGAATGCACAGTTTCCAAATATATATAATTGACAAATTGACAGAACAATATCTAATAGGCCCAAATACCAATGATGGTTATGTTTCAGTAGAAGTCGTTTAGTGTTTTGACTTCTCTGTTTGTCCGTCTGTAAATGTTTCCCTACTTACTTGTCTCTGGTATATTTGCCTGTTTAATTTGTTTGTCTGGCTCTGTCCCTCTGCCTGGTCGGTCTGTCCATCTGTCCGTCTATCTCACTGTCCATCCATCCATCCCAGTGGAGGCCATGACGTTTCCGCCCACGTCAGGGAAGTCGTTCATCATGGGGCCGGACGAGGCGGCGGAGAGCGAGCTAGGCCTGGGCGAGCTGGCCGGCCTCACTGTGGCCAATGAGGCGGACAGCCTGGCCTACGACGTAAGCACCTCTGGGGGGATTATGGGAGGATGGGGAGGTCAACCTGGGGAGGTATGGGGGAGAGTGAGCTGAGTCTGGGCAAGCTGGCGGACCTCACTGTGACCAACGAGGCAGACAGCCTGGCCTACGACATGATTACCTACCTCTGCGGGGAACGGAGGATGAGGAAGGAAGGGGAGGGTAAGGGGGGCGAGCTGGCAGCATGACCGTGGCCAACAAAGCCGACAGCCTGGTCTACCATGTGTGGCATCAGTCCTTCCTTACAAGGGCCAACAAACACTGCCAGATGCAATGGCAAGGCAGCTAGTAATGAATAAAAACCTTTATTATGACAAAAACAACACACATTTTTGCCCCAAAGGGAATTTTATTTTCATATCATGACCACAGCAATCATTAAAAAATTAAGTAAAATGGACATGGCAATCAACAACATTCAGCTAATCACATCAAAGTGCACCACCACCAAACAGTGGGCAGAAGCATTCACATATTAAATTTTCGTGTGTGTGTGTACAGTGGGCATCAGCATTCACATATCACATTTTCTGCTGTGTGTGTTGTGGAGTAGAGGTCGACCGATTATGATTTTTCAACGCCGATACCGATTATTGGAGGACCAAAAAGGCCGATGCCGATTTAAAAAGAAAAATAAACCAAATATTTGTAATAATGACAATAACAACAATACTGAATGAACACTTATTTTAACTTAATATAATACATCAATAAAATCAATTTAGCCTCAAATAAATAATGAAACATGTTCAATTAGGTTTAAATATTGCAAAAACGAAGTGTTGGAGAAGTAAACGTGCAATATGTGCGATGTTAAAATGCTAACGTTTTAAGTTCCTTGCTCAGAACATGAGAACATATGAAAGTTGGTGGTTCCTTTTAACATGAGACTTCAATATTCCAAGGTAAGAGGTTTTAGGTTGTAGTCAATATAGTATTTATAGGACTATTTCTCTATACCATTTGTATTTCATATAACTTTGACTATTGGATGTTCTTATAGGCACTATAGTATTGCCAGTGTAACAGTATAGCTTCTGTCCCTCTCCTCGTCCCTACCTGGGCTCGAACCAGGAACACATCGACAACTGCCACACTCAAAGCAGCGTTACCCATCACTCCACAAAAGCCGCGGCCCTTGCAGAGCAAGGGGAATAACTACTCCAAGTCTCAGAGCGAGTGATGTTTGAAACGCTATTAGCGCACACCCAGCTAACTAGCTAGCCATTTCACATCGGTTACACCAGCCATTAGGCTGATAGGCTTGAAGTCATAAACAGCGCTGTGCTTGCGAAGAGCTGCTGGTAAAACACACAAAAGTGCTGTTTGAATGAATGCTTACGAGCTTGCTGCTGCCTACCATCGCTCAGTCAGACTGCTCTATCATATCATAGACTTAATTATAACATAACACACAGAAATACGAGCCTTTGGTCATTAATATGGTCGAATCCGGAAACTATCATTTCGAAAACATTTATTATTTCGGTGAAATACGGAGCCATTCGGTTTTTTTATCTAATGGGTGGCATCCCTAAGTCTAAATATTCTTGTTACATTGCACAATCTTCAATGTTATGTCATAATTCCGTAAAATTCTGGCAAATTAGTTCGCAATGAGCCAGGCTGCCCAAACTGTTTGCATATACCCTGACTCTGCGTGATTGTTTTTTATAAGATAAGTTTAATGCTAGCTAGCAACTTACCTTGACTTCTACTGCATTCGCAGGCAGGCTCCTCGTGGAGTGCAATGAGAGGCAGGTGGTTAGAGCGTTGGACTAGTTAACTGTAAGATTGCAACTGACTTGCCTAGTAAAGGTATACAAATAAATATTTTAAAAATCGGCGCCCAAAAATACCGATTTCCGATTGTTATGAAAACTTGAAATCGGCCCGAATTAATCGTCCGTTCTGATTAATTGGTCGACCTCTAGTGTGTAGCCCCATGGACAACTCTTTCAGCACTTAGGTCCCTCGGGGCAGCAAACATCTACTGCTTTACATTGCCGTGTAGCAGAAGATCGATTGATTAGCTAGATTTAGAAACTTTGAGCTTCCAAACTGGAACACAAAGTAGAAAGCCATATACAGTGCATTCTGAAAGTATTCAGACACCTTGACTTTTTACACATTTTGTTACGTTACAGCCTTTTTCTAATATGGATTAAATAACTTGTTAATTTAATAACTTGTCCTCATCAATCTACACAGTACCCCATAATGACAAAGCATTATTGCATCATGTGGCAGGGACTGGGAGACTATTCAGGATCAAGGGAAAGATGAACGGAGCAAAGTACAAAGAGATCCTTGATGAAAACCTGCTCCAGAGTGCTCAGGTTCACCTTCCAACAGAACAACGACCTTAAGCACACAGCCAAGACAATGCAGGAGTGGCTTCGAGACAAGTCTCAATGTCCTTGAGAGGCCCATCCAGAGCCCGGACTTAAACCCGATCAAACATCTCTGGAGAGACCTGAAAATAGCTGTGCAGCGATGCTCCCCATCCAACTTGACAGAGCTAAAGAGGATCTGCAGAGAAGAATGGGAGAAACCCCACAAATACAGGTGTACCAAGCTTGTAGCGTCATACCCAAGAAGACTCAAGGCTGTAATCGCTGTCGAAGGTGCTTCAAGTAAAGGGTTTGAATGCTTCTGTAAATGTATATTTAGTTTTTTTATTTTATACATTTGCTGAAATTTGCTTTGTCATCATGGGCTATTGTGTGTAGATTGATGGAATTATATATATATATATATTTAGAATAAGGTTGTAACGTAACAATATGTGGACAAGTCAAGAGGTCTGAATGCACTGTATTTATCTAAAGATCCAACCTATTTTTCAAAGCCTGAGCCAGTTGTTGACAGATAAGACTTGTACGAAGTGTACACTGTGAGAAAACCCTAGGTTTACTGTATTGTATGAACCCCATGAGTGAGTAGGAGAGTGAAGTTTATACTGATCTTGGTTCAGTTTATAATTTTCCCTGGTCATGATGAAGGTTAGGGTTGGAGGAAGAGAAACTGATCCTAGGGAACTTCACCCCGGAGTGCTGGAATATGCGTAAAAATTGGGATCAAGCTGATTGGTAGTGTAGGTTTATGAGCAGAATAAATGTTCCTACTTTATTAACTCTGTGCTTATATACATAGGCTTTGAGCTAATGAGTGTAACTGCAAACAGAAGCCTTGAAGTCAATAATAATCCACAGAATTGAACCAAGCTTATGTAAGAGGCTGGTCCCCAGCTTTCAAAATGTCAATATTTAAACAGGCTAGTCTGATTAGCAAGTGCATTGACTTTCGCTTTTATTGACACACACACACATACGCGCCTAGACGCATACACATTAATGCAAGAGTGCACACACAGAGGCACATGCGTGCACATACACACACTCCAGATCAATTGAATGCGAAATGAACTCTGCTGTTGTATTGCTGTAGAGAGCTAGCATGCAGAATGAGGTTGGGATTGAAGAGACTGTTATATTGCTCAGTTGGACCCTGTGTGGGAGGACACCATAATGTTCTAATTATATTTCTAGGATGGACACTCATCTCAAAATAGGCAGGGATTTGTGTGCATTAGATAACATTAAAGTTTGTATGGTAACTTTCATACTAAGATATTGCAGCTCTAACAAGCAGAAAATGAAATGGATATGCAGTGACTATCTACTGTGGTCAAGCACAAGGGGCACTTTGCGTACATACAGTTGAAGTCGGAATTTACTTACACTTAGGTTGGAGTCATTAAAACTTGTTTTTCAACCACTCCACAAATTTCTTGTTAACAAACTAGTTTTGGCAAGTCTGTTAGGACATCTACTCTGTGCATGACACAAGTAATTTTTCCAACAATTGTTTACAGACAGATTATTTCACTTATAATTCACTGTATCACAATTGCAGTGGGTCAGAAGTTTGCATACGCTAGGTTGACTGGCACAGTCAACCTTTAAACAGCTTGAAAATTCCCAAAAATGATGGCTTTAGAAGCTTCTGATAGGCTAATTGACATCATTTGAGTCAATTGGAGGTGTACCTGTGGATGTATTCCAAGGCCTACCTTCAAACTCAGTGCCTCTTTGCTTGACATCATGGGAAAATCAAAAGAAATCAGCCAAGAAATTGTAGTTCTCCACAAGTCTGGTTCATCCTTGGGAGCAATTTCAAAACGCTTGAAGGTACCATGTTCATCTGTACAAACAATAGTACGCAAGTATAAACACCATGGGACCACGCAGCCGTCATACCTCTCAGGAAGGAGACACGTTCTGTCTCCTAGAGATGAACGTACTTTGGTGCGAAAAGTGCAAATCAATCCCAGAACGACAGCAAAGGACATTGTGAAGATGCTGGAGGAAACCAGTACAAATGTATCTATATCCACAGTAAAACAAGTCCTATATCGGCATAACCTGAAAGGCCGCTCAGCAAGGAAAAAGCCACTGCTCCAAAACCGCCATAAAAAAGCCAGACTACAGTTTGCAAATGCACATGGGGACAAAGATTGTACTTTTTGGAGAAATGTTCTCTGGTCTGATGAAACAAAAATAGCTGTTTGGCTATAATGACCATCGTTATGTTTGGAGGAAAAGGGGGAGGCTTGCAAGCTGAAGAACACCATCCCAACCGTGAAGCATGGGGGTGGCAGCATCATGTTGTGACGGTACTTTGCTGCAGGAGGGACTGGTGTACTTCACAACATAGATGGCATCATAAGGCAGGAAAATAATGTGTATATATTGAAGCAACATTTCACATCAGTCAGGAAGTTAAAGCTTGGTCGCAAATGGGTCTTCCAAATGGACAATGACCACAAGCATACTTCCAAAGTTGTGGCAAAATGACTTAAGGACAACAAAGTCAAGGTATTGGAGTGGCCAGAACTGAAAAAGTGTACACAAGCAAGGAGGTCTAGAAACCTGTCTGTTACACCAGCTCTGTTTGGAGGAATGGGCCAAAATTCACCCACTGTTTTGTGGGAAGCTTGTGGAAGGCTACCTGAATTGTTTGACCCAAGGTAAACATTTTAAAGGCAATACTACCAAATACTAATTGAGTGTATGTAAACTTCTGACCCACTGGGAATGTGATGAAAGAAATAAAAGCTTAAATAAATCATTATCTCTACTATTATTCTGACATTTCACATTCTTAAAATGTGGTGATCCTAACTTACCTAAGACTGTTTACTAAGATGAAATGTCAGGAATTGTGAAAAACTGGGTTTAAATGTATTTGGCTAAGGTGAATGTAAACTTCCGACTTCAACTGTATTTAGAGGCTTGGTAAAGAGCATAGCACCACTGAACTTGCATAACAAACAGGAACCAACCTTAAGTCAGCTGTGACTACGTAAGTGTCTTTTTGTAAATTGAAATAAATAAGACAAAACTAGTGTCTCCTAGCTTGCTATACCTTCTGAAACATTATTGTACTGGACTAAGGCTTGAATCCTATACTAATAATAATATTTTTCAGATCTTCTATATTGCTTGCTTGAAAAAGCTAAACAAAAACAATCAAATAACAGCTATATGACAGAGTAGGTCTGGACTGTGATTTTGAGGCTTTCAAGCATCCAACAGATGGAGCGACAATCAAGAGGGAACCACATGGCTTGAGCAGAGGGAGGAGTTTGTCATATGGGGGACATCTGTCTGCAAATCTCCAACTGACATCAATACTCTTTGCCATTTTACTCAGGTGACCAGTAGTCAGGATGCGCTGCGGAAGACGTGGAACCCCAAGTTCACGCTGCGGAGCCACTTTGACTCCATCCGGGGCCTGGCCTTCCACCCCGTGGAGCCCGTCCTGGTCACTGCCTCCGAGGACCACACCCTCAAACTGTGGAACCTCCAGAAGACCGCCCCCGCCAAGAAGTAAGAGTTCACATAGGCCTACCCTGCTGTCAGTCAAACACCTGGATCATATTTACTAGACCCCAAACAATTAAAATGTTTGCCTTCATTTAACCAGGTAAGTAATTGAGAACACATTCTCTTTTACAATAACGACCTGACCAAGATGAGAGCGATACATAGTAATAAAGAAACTCTCGTGTGCACTAATGAATATGACCCAGTCAAAGACCATTATGCTTTTAAGCAGGTACTTAAGTAGTGAAAGTGGATAACTTGGTCACTTTCAATGGGGTAAGAGTCATGTGGAATTGTTAAGAGCACTATAGTAAAAAGGCAATCGATAGCTAATTTATGCCTTTTTCTTATACATTTCTGATGGCTGTTATGGGCCATTTGGTTTTAGTTTGTGTATGCTCGTTGGATATGTACATCAATGATAGTTATGTCCCCTGTCTGTCTTCCTAGGTGTGCTGCCCTAGATGTGGAACCCATCTATACTTTCAGGGCCCATCGGTGAGTAATCTTCCTTATCCACTATGACCCAACCTTTTTAATAACTGGACAGCTGGACTGATACTCTTGTATACATGAATAATTTGTTCTATCAAATGTATTCCATACAAACCATCAAATGTACATATTCACATACTTTGTATCTTTGCATAAGTAAAACACTACTGAAGTGCAATGACAAAAAAGTGTTGAATTTTGTATTAACAGGTATTGCCACTTTCTTCTGTAGGAGTGCGGTGTTGTGTTTTGTCTTCCCAAAACAAGTTGAAGTTAATAATGAGATGAGTTTTCCTGTCTTCTGCAGGGGTGCGGTGTTGTGTGTGACCATGAGCTCCACAGGAGAGCAGTGCTTCAGTGGGGGGGTGGATGGAACCATTCAGAGCTGGAACACCCCTAACCCCAATATTGACCCCTATGACTCATATGGTATTCCCCCAGTTGCCTTAGCTACACCCCTGATTATTAGTACATCTCTCTTCTTTCTCTTTTTTCATATTCTCTTCATCTCTTCATTTCTTCACTGTTCTCATCACTTTACTCTTCCTCTCCACCTCTATTTTCCCTTTCACTACTTCGCTCTTCTAACTCTCTGACATTCCTTTCATCCTCCTCTTTCACTCTTTTTTTTCCTCTCCACATGATCTTTCGTTCTCTACCATTCCCTCTCTCCTTTTCCCCTCCCTCCTTTTAACTCTCCCCACCTCTTAATTCTCCACCTCTTCCTCTTCATAACTCTCCTTCCTTCTCTCTCTTAACTCTCCCTCTCTCTTTCCTGCAATAGAGCCCTCGGTGCTGCGGGGTGCGCTGCTGGGTCACACTGACTCAGTGTGGGGAGTGGTCTACAGCTCGGCCCACCAGCGCCTGCTCTCCTGCTCCGGAGATGGCACTGTGCGCCTGTGGAACGCTGCCAACACCTCCCCCGCACTCGCCATCTTCAACGAGAAAGGAGGTGAGGTGCTGATCGCAGATCAGATCGACAACATGATCCCCCAATAGACTTACATTGGCTGTCCCACACAAACACTGCACTAAGATCAGTTCATAAAACAGATATGACTTAATGTTCCACAACGTCTGCTCTAGGGTCAGCTTACAAAACACCAAATTCACCCTCTTACATGGACTGTCCCACATAACCACTGCTCTAGGATCAGCTCATAAAATATATTTGTCATTTCACGCTATACAATGACCTAAAATCTGCCCCATAGAGTTACTCCAGGGTTTCCCAAACTAGGGGTCGCGACACCATGATGAAGATGGCACCGGAGGGGGATGGCTGCCGTTTTATGGGCTCTTAACCAGCCGTGCTATTTAAAAAAAATATATATTTCACATTGTTTAACTTATTTTGTACCCAATGTTGCTGCTACCAACTCTTATGACTGGAAAGAGCTTCTGGACATCAGAACAGTGATTACTCACCTTGAACTGGACAAATCATTTTTCTTGAATGAGTCGGACGAGAGGGATTTACTCCAGACACCCGACAAGGCCCTCATCCCCGTCATTCACAGGAGAAAGAGACGGAGATAACGCAGAAGGAGATCAGGGTGCCTTGTAAGGATCCGGCGACGAGTAGCTAATCTGCCTTTGCCATTGGTACTATTGGCCAGATAATAAAGAGGATGAACTACAAGCATGTATATCCTACCAACGGGACATTAAAAACTGTAATATCTTATGTTTCATCGAGTCGTGGCTGAATGACGACATGAATAACATATAGCTGGCGGGTTATACAGTGTATCGGCAGGATAGAACAGCAGCCTCTGGTAAGACGAGGGGTGGCGGTCTATGTATATTTGTAAACACCTGGTGCATGATATTGCAAGGTTTTGCGCGCCTGAGGTAGAGTATCTCATGATAAGCTGTAGACCACACTATCTACCAAGAGAGTTTACATCTATATTCTTCGTAGCTATCTATTTACCACCACAAACCGATGCTGGCACTAAGACCGCACTCATTGAGCTGCATACGGCCATAAGCAAACAGGAAAATGCTCATTCAGAGGCGCCGCTCCTAGTGGCAGGGGACTTTAATGCAGGGAAACTTAAATCCATTTTACCTCATTTCTATCAGCATGTTAAATGTGCAACCAGAGGGGGGAAAACTCTAGACCACCTTTACTCCACACTAAGAGATGCGTACAAAGCTCTCCCTCACCCTCCAATTGACACATCTGACCATAATTCTATCCTTCTGATTCATGCTTACAAGCAAAAACTAAAGCAGGAAGCACCAGTGACCCGGTCCGTAAGAAAGTGGTCAGATGAAGCAGATGCTAAGCTACAGGACTGTTTTGCTTGCACAGACTGGAATATGTTCCGGGATTCTTCCGATGGCATTGAGGAGTACACCACATCAGTCACTGGCTTCATCAATCAGTGCATAGATGTCGTCGTCCCCACAGTGACTGTACAGTGCCTTGCGAAAGTATTCGGCCCCCTTGAACTTTGCAACCTTTTGCCACATTTCAGGCTTCAAACATAAAGATATAAAACTGTATTTTTTTGTGAAGAATCAACAACAAGTGGGACACAATCATGAAGTGGAACGACATTTATTGGATATTTCTAACTTTTTTAACAAATCAAAAACTGAAAAATTGGGCGTGCAAAATTATTCAGCCCCTTTACTTTCAATGCAGCAAACTCTCTCCAGAAGTTCAGTGAGGATCTCTGAATGATCCAATGTTGACCTAAATGACTAATGATGATAAATACAATCCACCTGTGTGTAATCAAGTCTCCGTATAAATGCAGCTGCACTGTGATAGTCTCAGAGGTCCGTTAAAAGCGCAGAGAGCATCATGAAGAACAAAGAACACACCAGGCAGGTCCGAGATACTGTTGTGAAGAAATTTAAAGCCGGATTTGGATACAAAAAGATTTCCCAAGCTTTAAACATCCCAAGGAGCACTGTGCAAGCGATAATATTGAAATGGAAGGAGTATCAGACCACTGCAAATCTACCAAGACCTGGCCGTCCCTCTAAACTTTCAGCTCATACAAGGAGAAGACTGATCAGAGATGCAGCCAAGAGGCCCATGATCACTCTGGATTAACTGCAGAGATCTACAGCTGAGGTGGGAGACTCTGTCCATAGGACAACAATCAGTCGTATATTGCACAAATCTGGCCTTTATGGAAGAGTGGCAAGAAGAAAGCCATTTCTTAAAGATATCCATAAAAAGTGTTTAAAGTTTGCCACAAGCCACCTGGGAGACACACCAAACATGTTGAAGAAGGTGCTCTGGTCAGATGAAACCAAAATTGAACTTTTTGGCAACAATGCAAAATGTTATGTTTGGTATAAAAGCAACACAGCTCATCACCCTGAACACCCCATCCCCACTGTCAAACATGGTGGTGGCAGCATCATGGTTTGGGCCTGCTTTTCTTCAGCAGGGACAGGGAAGATGGTTCAAATTGATGGGAAGATGGATGGAGCCAAATACAGGACCATTCTGGAAGAAAACCTGATGGAGTCTACAAAAGACCTGAGACTGGGACGGAGATTTGTCTTCCAACAAGACAATGATCCAAAACATAAAGCAAAATCTACAATGGAATGGTTCAAAAATAAACATATCCAGGTGTTAGAATGGCCAAGTCAAAGTCCAGACCTGAATCCAATCGAGAATCTGTGGAAAGAACTGAAAACTGCTGTTCAGAAATGCTCTCCATCCAACCTCACTGAGCTCGAGCTGTTTTGCAAGGAGGAATGGGAAAAAATGTCAGTCTCTCGATGTGCAAAACTGATAGAGACATACCCCAAGCGACTTACAGCTGTAATCGTAGCAAAAGGTGGCGCTACAAAGAATTAACTTAAGGGGGCTGAATAATTTTGCATGCCCAATTTTTCAGTTTTTGATTTGTTAAAAAAGTTTGAAATATCCAATAAATTTCGTTCCACTTCATGATTGCGTCCCACTTGTTGTTGATTCTTCACAAAAAAATACAGTTTTATATCTTTATGTTTGAAGCCTGAAATGTGGCAAAAGGTCGCAAAGTTCAAGGGGGCCGAATACTTTCGCACGGCACTGTACGTACATACCCCAACCAGAAGCCGTAGCTTACAGGCAACATTCGCAATGAGCTAAATGGTAGAGCAGCCGCTTTCAAGGAGCGGGACTCTAACCCGAAAGTTTTATAAGAACTCCCGCTATGCCCTCCGACGAACCATCAAACAGGCAAAGCGTCAATGCAGGACTAAGATCGAATCATACTACACCGGCTCCGATACTCGTCGGATGTGGCAGGGCTTGCGAACTATTACAGACTACAAACGGAAGCACAGCCGCGAACTGTCCAATGACACGAGCCTACCAGACAAGCTAAATTACTTCTACTCTTGCTTCGAGGAAAGTAACATTGAAACGTGCATGAGAGCATCAGCTGTTCTGGACGACTATGATCACGCACACCGTAGCCGATGTAAGACCTTTAAACAGGTCAGCATTCACAAGGCCGCAGGTCCAGACGGATTTCCAGGACTCCGAGCATGCGCTGACCAACTGGCAAGTGTCTTCACTAACATTTTCAACCTCTCCCTGACTGAGTCTGTAAAACCAACATGTTTCAAGCAGACCACCATAGTCCCTGTACCCAAGAACACTAAGGTAACCTGCCTAAATGACTACCGACCTGTAGCACTCACGTCTGTACCCATGAAGTGCTTTGAAAGGCTGCTCACATCAACACCATTATCCCTAGACTCACTCCAATTTGCATACCGCCCCAACAGATCCACAGATGATGCAATCTCTATTTCCCTCCACACTGCCCTTTCACACCTGGACAAAAGGAACATCTATGCGAGAATGCTATTCATTGACTACAGCTCACCGTTCAACACCATAATGCACTTAAAGTTCATCACTAAGCTAAGGACCCTGGGACCATACACCCCCATCTGCAACTAGATCCTGGACTTCCTGACGGGTCGCCCCCAGGTGGTAAGGGTAGGTAACAACACATCCTCCACGCTGATCCTCAACACCCCAGTGGTGCATGCTCAGTCCCCTCCTGTACTCCCTGTTCAGTCATGACTGCATGGCCAGGCACGACTCCAACACCATCATTTGCCGAAGACACAACAGTGGTAGGCCTAAACCACTGACAACGATGAGACAGCCTATAGGGAGGTCAGAGACCTTTCTACACTGAAGATCATACAACATTATTGCTTGATGGTCTTCTGATCTTCCCAATACCTTTCTGGTGCAT
This sequence comes from Oncorhynchus kisutch, assembly GCF_002021735.2. Lineage (NCBI taxonomy): Eukaryota > Metazoa > Chordata > Actinopteri > Salmoniformes > Salmonidae > Oncorhynchus > Oncorhynchus kisutch. The sequence goes on along the minus strand of NC_034193.2, from coordinate 39,042,087 downwards.
TTCAGTTACGTCAAACCATACCATCTTCATATTGAAATACTGTCAAAAATACTGTGACTGATTTGTAATTAGACTGTCATAGTCCCAATTTTTTAAAGTAAGCATTGGCCGTTGATTGCATAACTTTTTTTTACATGGTGGGGGTCGCAAAACATTTTTGATATCAATATGGGGTCGTGGGTCAATAAAGTTTGGGAACCTCTGAGTCAATTCAGAACACTACCTGCCCCAAAAAGAGGTCTGACCTAGGACAAACCAGGCCCCCACAGCCAAACCCTAACCTCTCCACCTCTACCTTTATCGGATTCAGAGGGAAATCTGATCAAGAATTAGCTCCACAAAGAGTTACTTAATGCAAAAGAAGGTCTGACCTAGGACCGTGGTCACCACAAGCAAATCCTGCCCCCTACAGCAGAACCACTGCTCTAGGATTAGCTCATAACCTTTTCAACTCTGTCTGTTTCAGAACTGGGCGTCCCCACGTCAGTGGACCTGGTGTGCAGTGAGTCGGCCCACATGGTGACGTCGTTCAGCACGGGGGAGATCGGGCTCTTCAACATGGAAACGCGGCAGCTGATCCTCAAGCTGGACCAGACTGGAGAGCCCGGTAAATTCCGCTGCCATTTCTACACAGTGACTATATGGATTTGTAACTCGAAAGAGAGTATTTGAGTGCAATATGCGCTCACTACCTATTTTCTTGCGTTCTCCCTGTCAACTCCCTTTACCCCTCTTGTCACAACATAAATGTTTTATGTTTATGCATTAAAAGTCATACTCTTATTTTGTTGGTGTACTCGCTTCAGAAAGTTTCCTTAGCATATTTCTTTGTTTTATTAGCAACAGGGCAGAGCAGCTGGTATATCAGCACAGTCTGCAATATAACCCTAGTACCCACCAATTATATTATAGCTCTGTGGATGTTCAACTCCCTACTTTTGAATCATTTTGTCTTGAGTTATAACTCTCATTTATCCTGTTCTTCTGACAAATGACATGTAAATGAGAAAGGCTAATTGGCAATGTTCAGTTGAGTTTCCTGTCTTTTCACATCCACCCCGAACACACAGAAGCCCCGTGCAAGATAAACAAGGTGCTGAGTCACCCCACTCTGCCCATCACCATCACGGCCCAGGAGGACCGACACATCCAGTTCTTCGACAACAACACAGGTGAGATAGACAGCGGACAGTTTGAACCGACATTCCAGCTAGAATGAAAATGAAATGTACACATAGTAAGACAAACACATTTTGTCACAGTATAAAGTGTACTTATAACAGTTGGTATAAATACAACATTGAGGACATTGATTTTGTACTCATTCTGGGTTCCTATTACAGGGAAATGTATTCACTCCATGGTAGCCCACCTGGACGCAGTCACCAGTTTAGCTGTGGATCCCAATGGCTTGTACCTGATGTCTGGCAGTAAGTATTTATCTGGAAACGGAGAAGTACTAGTGTTTTGTTGGTTAGCGTTTCATGTAATTACAGCAATATTGTTCCTTGCATAACTGGAGATACAAACTGACAGTGTGGCAAATATAATATCTGAGTACAGAAACGGAAGCCCCCTTGGATCTTTCTTGTGGAAACTTTCACTAAAAGGCAGTTGTATAATTGTAACATCTTTCTCTCTGTCTCCCTCTCACTCTACCTCCCTATTTCTTTACATTTTTATTCTCGCCATCCTCCACCATGTTAGGCCACGACTGCTCCATCCGCCTGTGGAACATGGAGAGCAAGACGTGCATCCAGGAGTTCACAGCGCACCGCAAGAAGTCGGACGAGGCCATCCACGACGTGGCGTTCCACCCCACCAAGTGCTACATCGGCAGCGCCGGGGCCGACGCACTTGCCAAGGTCTTCGTATGACTGCAAATCCCAATGGCTAACAGCTGCGTCCGGCTCGAAGGACCATAAAAAAGGGGATTAGGTGTGGTGTAACTGAAGGGAGAGATGGAAGTTGGAGCCCAACTCAAAGGCATTGTGGAAGGAAATGTAGTGAGGTGAATGGGTAACTAGCCACTGGTGTCTGAGTCTCAACCAGTGGCAGTCTAGAGTGAAGGTTAGACACCTGATGGTTTGAAGGCTGAAAGGGGTGAACGTTTTGAGAGAAGGCGGCTACTATCCTTCCACCGTATACTTCCTGTCCTACACACACACTCCCCAGCTAACCCGGGCGGGCCTGGGTGCTACAGCCAAACCAGGAGGAGACCAGTGGTCAAAGACCAAGTGGATATCCAGGAAATTCTCAAGACCTGTACTCTCATTTAGAAACATTGCATTTGTTTCCTAACTAACAGAAACACGAGACTCGTATTCTGCACCCCCACCCCACCCCAGCCACCCCTAAAGACTGCCTGTGTCTTCAATGTCGTCATTTTCAAAGATTTCATGAAAATGTGCCTTTTTCGTCAGTCTTGCAAACAACGTTATTTTACAGTTTGTGTGCAACGTAGGAGATTTTACAGTTTGTGTGCAGTGTAGGAGTGGGCAGGGTGTTCAACAAGTTATAATTTATCATCCAACATAGCACTGGGCATTGTCTATTCCATTTGATCCATTAAACTAAGTTTGAAAAGAATTATTTTCATTGGATGTACACAGCATATGTATGGCTAGTGGTCAATGTCACAGTACTGTTTCAATTATTGAACGAGGGAGTTGGGATCCACAATGCCCTCCAATCCACTGAAATATACAGTAGTGTGCAGAACTGGAGTCCCCCTAAAAAAGAAAAATTTAAAAGGAGTTTAAAGTAACCTGAAAGTCAGTTTGAAGTTGAAGTAAAGGCCAAGAAGAGGCTGCATTTCCTTGATGTGTGATTTATTATAGCCTTTTTTTATGTCAATATGGTTTTGTATGTAATCACAACAAATTGGAAATGACTCCATTATTTCATCTCTTAAACAAGTACAAATGTAGCTTTTTAAGTAGTGCCTATTGTCCACATACTTGTTTTGCATTATCTTGAAAAGCCAACCCCATAAAAATAATTGAATTGTTTAATGAAAATTTGCTAACAAAATTCCTCCATTATTAGCCCATATGAATCTGTCACCTAAGTGAGAAGCCATCCTTGTATTCCAGCTTGCTTTGCTTCGGTGTTGAATCAGTGTCCAGATCTAAATTGCCTGTACACAGCCAAAACACTGACTTAGCCAGGCCACATCCTTTCTTAAACTTTATTTAGTTTCCAATTCAATTGTAAATGCTTTTATGCTTCAGTTCTCCTAGGTACAAGGAGTGCCTATTTGGTGTTTGGATGTTCCATTCTTTACGTAAATAGGACAGAAACATTGTAATATACTGTAGCAATATAAGTAGAAGCGTTAACTCTTAACAAGAACTGTCCTGTGACAATTTGCTAGCAGTAGATCAATTTCTCAAACTTTGTTTCACAATTTAACAGAATTGATTGATCAATGTTGTGGTTTGACCTAATTTGAATACATGCTGCTTTATCATGCATTTATAGTTGAACCAGACAAACTGCACTGAAAATGGTTTGCAGTGAAACAATTATTCATTTGATTGTTTTTTTCATTTGAGCTGTGTATTTATGCCTCTGTGTCATTTAAGCCAAAATAACCAACCAAGTATTGTCTTACAATGACAAGATGCTTCACAGAGAGCCTGCAGATGTGAAGTTTCCTGCAACTGCTAAATTGGCTCTTTTCAGCTTATAATGCTAAGTTAGCTCTTTTGCTAATGCTAAGTTAATGCTAATGCCAAGTTAGCTATTACTGCTAAGGTAGATTCTTCATAGATATCCTGCTTGCCACTGTGCTGAGTTAGCCCCTTGGCTCCCATTTTGACTGCAGAACTGAGGTCTCTTAGTACTCAACTGTGTTTAGGCGATATGACCAGCACTGGTCAGAAAGCAGGGTAAATGCTTTATGTGATAACTGTTTGAAAATAGAATTTTGTCTAATTATTTTGAGCAATTACTCGTTTTTTTATTTACTATACATGGTTGGTGAAAAAGGTAAATCCTTGTTAAATACAGGTAGATATTTTTTTAAAGAATATTTTCTGTTTTACTTGAACATTTAGTAGTTATTCCTTGGGGGATTTGTGTACTTTGTTTTTTTTTGTAGTTCAATGGTTGGAGATTTGCCGGTCTTATCAAAAGTTATGCCTTTGGTTGTGAGCACTACAAAACAAGACAGATTTTGTCATTTATTCTCCAAGTTGTCTCATCTGCAGTTGAACCGTGAGAGATTAGGATTTCGCTATCTACCAAATGCTTTGGTCTAAAATAAGGACTGTTGAATGACGAGGATGGATCAAAATCTGTGGGGAATTTGGTGTGCTTGCGTTGTACAATGATCTTTTTTTATTTACTTTGGTGTCAGGTAATTTTAGACAATGTAAGGGAGAGAACAAAAACATGTACAGTTTTAAAGTATAAAAAAAATATTTATTAACACAGTATATTGAGTGGCTAAACATGGTGATGTGAAATGGAGTCAGTATGTATGGTGCCCTTGTCGTGGTAAACGTACAATAGTCTCATCACAACACTGAGTAGTTGAACAAAAGAGGAATTGGTATAGGGCCCCCTGCTGCTCACAATGTGGAAGAACCATATTTCAGTAGGTTGGTTCTCATTTCATGTCTTTTAATGGGTATGTCCATGACAGAATAATGAGGGCTGACCATAGGCTAGTGTTTTGTTTGTGTGTTTTTGGTCATAGAGAACAACTTTAAATACTAGTCTTCTCCAAATCAGTTTGATTGAGCTGTCGTTTTTGAGACAGTTAGTGTGTCTATCATGACTGCATACTGTCGTCAATTGGAATAATAATAATAACCAAGCAAACAGTGGTCCTCCAGAACCAGGAGTCGGACAAGAACTAGGATTTGAACAAATAATTATTGTACTGTGATAGGCAGTGTTAAAGCAAAATGCTCTAGTCTAAATATAGTGACTCATATATGCGTCAAATTCACTTGTCCATTCTGAGCAGCAGAGGGTGTTGCTTACGAGCAATACAAAGTGAATGAGAAGAGATCACACAAAACAAAGACCCTATTAATAACCAATGGGAAAATAAACAAGTCCTGGGCGAAACCAAGTTTGCCAATTGTAAATCAAAAGTAATTCCCCTTTTAACCTCCAGTTGTATAGAGAATTCTTTTAAGATGTGAATTTGATAAATATGCTAATTGGACTGTACATACAGTACATATAATTATTGTCATTATAGTTTATTCTTTTTTCATGATGTATTGTATTTTTTCTCAGATGGGAGATTGACAGATTTATCAATAACAACAATAAAGGAATATGTTGTATATCATACTGGTAATGTAGTATTTGTTTCCCACCTTTTAGAATAATGCATTTCATTGATTCAACATGATCACACATTTTCCATTCAAGTGTATTACCTACCTATAGGAAAATATATTTGTATTTGATTAATATTTTAAGTACCCCATATTACATATTAATTGTAATCCAATTGCAATGTTTATACCTTGCAAAAGTCCTAACAATATTTTTTTAAACATACAGTATTTTATAAATAAATCTAAGATGTATATTTTTTAAATACAAACTGTTATGTGCATAAGTATCATTTGTTGACAATGTAGTACTTCTCCCAGTGTGTAAGAGACCACACACTCCATCAATTACTTTTGCCGTGGGGTATGTCATAGGGAGCAGTGCCTGTTTTCTAAGAAAATTAACATGTAGAGTCGTTAGAAGATGACCAGAAAATGCTACCTGATATTCTGGTCTGATATTCTGGTCAGAGGCACTCAGCTGACTGTTGTTTTTGTGTGTTCTATTTAAGGGTTCAGTTTTGAGGCTGTGAGTTGAACTCTTAACAGATGTTGTGTACGATATTGGGCACCAGCTTATGGAGGTCATCAAAGTCCTCCATGAAGAACAAGTGCTCCTTGACTGGCTCGCTGGCTATGTCTTCTAGCTGCTCCTGGGAAGCACAAGCAAAACCAATGGAGTAGGCAATTACACCTGTTCACACACCATATATCAGTTTCTTTCTCCATTCAAGTACTTCCATTCAAATGAATCCATTCTCCGTCAGGTAGTCCCTGACCTGATTTAAATAGATGAAAGCAATAATGTGGAAAGTGAAACCTTGCTATCATTCACTCAAGTCACCCAAATGGGACCTTAAAAATGAAGGAGAGGTGTATTTTCAAAATCTTTAAATAGGGCCTCTGCCCTGCTACAATTATTTTCCACCCCCCATTGTTCCCTCTTAGCCAATCCCCTCTTGACCCTCCCTCCCCACCTTGCTTACCTAACTGTTGAGTGGCCAGAGCAGGGGACCTGACGTTGTCATATGAATGCCGTCAGTGATAACTACCATGACCTTCTGCTTACTCCCGTTCAATTGTCTGGAAACTTCCCATGTGATGAACGCTGGTCCCCCCCGCACCAGTAGCTTATCCCCAAAATGGTGTCCAACAGCTCCTCCTTTCCACCATATGCCCCAAGGCCTATCTCCAACCTCTGCTCATATGTATACTGCACTAACGCCACACGTGTGTCCATGGTAGATGTCGAACGTCGACATAACATTGGTGACAAACTTGAGTAGGGTGTCGAAGTGGGCGGTGCCCATACTGCTGGAGTCATCCAATAGGAGATGAGGTCGTGGGCATTGAGGCTGGTGTGGCTGCTCACCAGGCAAGGTGTGGAACACGCATTCCACTAGGGGCAGCGCGGTGGAGGCTAAGGATAACCAACTGAGAACGGGCAGGGAGAAGACGCCGGGCCGACACCACCTGAGGATGGGAAAAAATACAAAGGAGGATAAAGGAGAACACGGAGGTTGTCAGTTAAAGTGTGTTTAACTGATGTTTGAAATCATAAACTGAAAGATTCCTCATCAAAAAGAATGGATAATTGTGTAGAGATTAATGGAGTGCACAGTTGGATTGGTGAAAGCAATGACACTGTTGCCTTGCTTCATTGACCCAACCCTATATAGATCAGTGGCAACCTCAAAAAGGTTTAGGAAGGAGAATAAACTGGATGATCTCCATTCGAGACTATCCTACCGATGGAGCATTAAAAACTGTAATGTCGTATGTTTCCCCCTTAGTCGTGGCTGAACGATGACACGGAATATATACATTGGCAGGACAGAACAACTACGTCTGGTAAAACAAGGGCTGGGGTGTGTCTTTGTAAATAACAACTGGTACGCAATGTCTAATATTAAGGAAGTCTTGAGGTATTGCTCACCTAAGGTAGAGTACTTCATGGTAAGCTGTAATCCACACTATCTACCAAGAGAGTTTTCATCTATACTTTTCGTAGCCGTCTATTTACCACCACAAACCGATGCTGGCACTAAGACCACACTCAATGAGCTGTATAAGGCCAAAAGCAAACAAGAAAATGCACATCCAGAAGTGGCGCTCCTAGTGGCATGGGACTTTGATGCAGGAAAAATTTAATCCGTCTTACCTCATTTCTACCAGCCTGTCACGTGCAACCAGAGGGAAACATTTTTTAACCACCTTTACTCTACACACAGAGACACATAAAAAGCTCTCCCTCACCCTCCATTTGGCAAATCTGACCATAATTATATTCTCCAGATTCCTGCTTACAAGCTAAAACTAAACCAGAAAGAACAAGTAAGTCCCTCAATACGGAAGTGGTCAGATGACGAGGATGCTATGCTACAAGACTATTTTGCTAGCGCAGACTGGAGTGTGTTCTGGGATTCATCCAATGATATTGAGTAGTATACCACCTCAGTCACCTGCTTCATCAATAAGTGCACTGAGCTAAAGGCTAGAGCTGCCGCTTTCAAGGAGCGGGACACTAATCCAGACACTTATAAGAAATCCCGCTATGTCTTCAGATGAACCATCAAACAGGCAAAGTGTCAATACAAGACTAAGTTTGAAACCTACTACATCGGCTCTGATGCTCGTCGGATGTGGCAAGTCTTGAAAACTATTACGGATTACAAAGGGAAACCCACCGAGCCGCCCAGTGACACAAGCCTACCAGACGAGCTAAATGCCTTTGATGCTCACTTTGAGGAAAGCAACACAGAAGCATACATGAGAGCACCAGCTGTTCCGGAAGACTGTGATCACACTCTCCGTAGCTGATGTGAGCAAGACCTTTAAACAGGTCAACATTCACAAGGCAGCGCGGCCAGACGAATTACCAGGACATGTACTCCGAGCATGCGCGGACCAACTGGCAAGTGTCTTCACTGACATTTTCAACCTCTTCCTGACCGAGTCTGTAATACCTACATGTTTCAAGCAGATCACCATAGTTCCTGTGCCCATTAAAGCAAAGATAACCTGCCTAAATCACTACCACCCCGTAGCATTCACGTCGGTAGCCATGAAGTGCTTTGAAAGGCTGGTCGTAGCTCATATCAACACCATCATCCTGGAAACCCTAGACCCACTCCAATTCGCATACCGCCCCAACAGATCCACAGATGACGCAATCCACACTGCCCTTTCCCACCTGGACAAAAGGAAGACCTATTTGAGAATGCTGTTAATTGACTACAGCTCAGCGTTCAACACCATAGTGCTCACAAAGCTTATCACTAAGCTAAGGACCCTGGGACTAAACACCTCCCTCTGCAACTGGATCCTGGACTTCCTGACGGGCCGCCCCAGTTGGTAAGGGTAGGCAACAACACATCTGCCAAGCTGATCCTCAACACGGGAGCCCCTCAGTGATGCGTGCTTAGTACCCTTCTGTACTCTCTGTTCACCCACGACTGCGTGGCCAAGCACGACTCGAACACCAACATTAAGTTTGCTGTTGACACAACAGTGGTACACCTGATCACCGACAACGATGATGCAGCCTATAAAGACGAGGTCAGAGACCTGGCATTGTGGTGCCAGGACAACAACCTCTCCCTCAACGTGTGCAAGACAAAGAATTTGATCATGAACTACAGGAAAAGGAGGCAGGAACACGCCGCCATTCACACTGACAGAGCTGTAGTGGGTCAAGAGTTTCACGTTCCTTGGTGTCCACATCACCAACAATCTATCATGGTCCAAACAAACCAAGAAAGTAGTGAAGAGGGCACGACAACACCTTTTCCCCCTCAGGAGACTGAAAAGATTTGGCATAGGTCCCCAGATCCTCAAACAGTTCTACAGCTGCACCCATCAAGAGCGTCCTGACCGGTTGCATAACGGCTTGTATGGCAACTGCTTGGTATCCGACTGTAAGGGGCTACAGAGGGTAGTGCGTGTGCAGCCTGGGGCCAAGCTTCCTGACATCTGGGACCTATGTACTAGGCGGTTTCAGAGAAATGCCCAATAAATTGTCAAATACTCCAGTCACCCATAGATTGTTCTCTCTGCTACCACATGGCAAGCAGTACAGGAGCACCAAGTCTTTTTGCTCCAATTTTCAATTTAATGCGGCTGCTTATCTTGGAAGGAATCTTATTTCAGTCATTAGCTAAAACAGCAGGGAATGTTGGAGAGGCAACAAAAATGTAAACGCAGTACTGTGAAGGGATGAGCTTGAAGACAATTCAACTCCCCCAGCTCCCGGCTTGGTGTCACTCATGGATCTTAATGAGTAAATGTGTATTATATGATTTTTATGTAGATCTACAATAGTGTTATGTACATTCCTTTTGATTGTCATTTTTCAATGTTTTGTTGTCAATATGTTTTTAAGCGATTCTCATGTGTTTTTTTTCGGTAAGTGCAGATGAAGGAGGCCTCTTTGTTAAGATTAAGGCTGCTATTTAATCAAAGGTTTCTCTGGTAAGTCAACCATCTCTGTTTCACAAAGTAAACAACGTTTGGAGGATTACACAAATCTTACAAGGCATTCTTGCAAGAAACATATGGTGTCTAATCCCTGGAAAGTCATCCCACCCAAACCATACTATTTATGTTGTTGTTTTTCTAAATTGCAATGAGTGTCAACCTTGCCAGCCTGCCATCCTGTTGCACACAAGGAAAATATGCCTTTCAGCTTTATCAAGGTTATCTTCGATCATTTTTATGCATGTATTGTTGTCTCTGCCTGGAGCAGCTTTATATATTTTAATTGTCAAATAAGTCCTGTATGTATAAAATCCTGTATGTGGCAACTCACCTACATTGGAGTGACCCCCTTTTTGGATGATACGCTCTATAGCGCCTTTACATTTTTTAAATTTGTATTTATTTAACCTTTATTTAACCTTTTAACTAAGTCAGTTAAGAACAAATTCTTATTTACAATAACGGCCTACACCGGCCAAACCCGGACGCTGCTTGGCCAATTGTGCGCCACCCTATGGGACTCCCAATCACGGCCAGTTGTGATGCAGCCTGGATTCAAACCAGGGTGTCTGTAGTGACGCCTCAAGCACTGAGATGCAGTGCCTTAGACCGCTGCGTCACTCGGGAGCCCGATTTCGGATCCCTGGGGTTGAGATGTGCCTTCAGTCCAAACTGACACTGGGAAAAACACACCTGTACTGTATTTGAACCGAGTTAATAACGCCTACCTATAATAATGAATCAATTAAAATATTGTGTCTTACATTGCAAGATGGCTGAGTAGGTTAGACCATGGTGCTGGCAACACCAGGGTGTTATTGAAAAAAATTGATCACTGTCAGTTTTGACATTTACATTTTTCATACTGGTCCCCCGTGGGAATCAAACCCACAACCCTGGCGTTGCAAGCGCCATGCTCTACCAACTGAGCCACACAGGACTACAGATGGGTAAGTTACGTTGTTTACATGAACGCATGTCCTAATGACCACGTCAACCAATATCTTGTTCTTACATTTCTCTTGTTCTCTTCTAAGTTGAGGGGAAAAGGGAGGCAGCGCAGTAGGTCTGGTGGTGATAACAAAAGATCATTTATCTCTCCCCCCTCTCTCTCCATCATTATCCATCACTACATCTGTCAAAAATTTCTCTCTCTCAGGATGTTCATTAAACATGACTGTGAAGGAGGAGGCCCAGAGTGTGTCCCAAATGGCACCCTATTCCTATTGTAGTGCTCTAATTTTGACCAGGGCCCATATGGGTCTGTTTGAAATCTGTTTGACAGCCCTAAGGGGAGTAGTGCTGTAGTGATTACGAGAAGTTTGTAGACTACATGGGAACACCTCACCTTAGTCCATTTTCAGTTAGCTTTGACACGTTGACACCCAATCAAAGCCTAGGAGAGGGATGAGTGGCCTAGTGTGCTTCCCAAAAGGCACCCTATCCACTACGTAGTGCACTACTTTTGACCAGGGCACATAGGGCTCTGGTCAAAAGCAGTGCACTAATGTTATGTAAAGAATAAGGTGCCATTTGGGATGCATTAGTAGTGCCTGTCTGTCAGCTGCAAACCAGCACTACCTCTTTTAGTCTTTCTTCTGCCCCATCTTATTCTGTTCTTTTCCTGTCCTCCTTTCTCCAACCACTTTCCAACCAGCAATCCCCCCTCTTGCCTTCTATCCCAGTATTTTGTCCAATTCCTTTTTCTTCCCTCCATTTCTCTCTCTTATACCTCATTAAGGTAATAGGTTTACACTGTACTTATAACAGTGGCTAGTCAGATATATCCATTTAGAGTTCAAAATACTGTTTGTAAATCAGCCCAGTGGGTGGGGGGGCAAAGAATATTTTGAGATACTTAACATTTCTCTCTATATTTTCCTGTATAGATGCCTACAGACTAATACTGTAGTAATTATAGTGATTGCAGCCCTGTAAAATCGAGTTCAGTTGCGCGAAGCTGGGTATTTCAGTTACCCGTACTGAACGACGCCCATTATGGCTCAGGACACGCCCACATTGATAACCCGTAACACCTCGACCAGCAAGTATTTCTGGATCTGAAGCATCGCCCACCCACGTTCCTGCTGCCGTCAATCAGAAAGGCGAAGTCCACCATGCAGCCTGGAGACAACCCAAGGCCAAATAATTTTACCAATAAACAGATGATGACATAACATTTGAGACAATGGCCCCGTTCCTTCCTATCAACAGCTGATTTTTTTATGGAATATCTACGTAGGCGTGCAGACGCCCATCACTCAGCAACCATCACTCCTGTGTTCCAATGGCACGTTGTGTTAGCTAATCCAAGTTTATAATTTTAAAAGGCGAATTGATCATTAGAAAACCATTTTGCAATTATGTTAGCACAGCTAAAAACTGTTGTCCTGATTAAAGAAGCAATAAAACTGGCTTTCTTTAGACTAGTTGAGTATCTGGAGCATCAGCATTTGCGGGTTCGATTACAGGCTTAAAAATGCCAGAAACAAAGAACTTCCTTCTGAAACTAGTCAATCTATTCTGAGAAATGAAGGCTATTCCATGCAAGAAATTGCCAAGAAACTGAAGATCTCGTACAACGCTGTGTACTACTCCCTTCACAGAACAGCGCAAACTGACTCTAACCAGAATAGAAAGAGGAGTGGGAGGCCCCCGGTGCACAACTGAGGAAGAGGACAAGTATATTAGAGTATATTACAGTCTGACGTGACACACAACCATTAGTTGAGGCAATGCAATGCCTGCCCATCTAATCAGGCAGGAACTGGACCACAGAATGGGCCATAGAGCAAGTCTCTCTCTCTCTCCCCTCACCTGTCAATGGCTGCAGTGCAGACACTGGCGATGGAGGCATAGATTCTTGAGTCGTACACATTCTGCTTGGACTGCCTGCACTAAGGCGGACATTGGGCAATGAATTCCGGGCAGTCCACATTCCTGGCATGCAAGTCACAACTGGCGACTAAATTACAGATTGAAATAGAGAGTGAAAGATAGAGAGAAGGCAAACACTGATGAAAAACAGAGACACGGTGTGAGAGAAATCAGCATGTGAGAAAGAGAGAGTGACATAGAAGGAGAGAGAGTTAGAGAGAGGGTAAAGGACTGCCTAAATGACCGCATTAGCGTTGTAGAACTGTCGCATAACCTGAGTATTCTGATCCACTGAGTTATAATTCCGCCTTACCTCTGCAATGTAACATTTTACATAGTTTTGTCCTCTTTGTCCCATGGGGTTTGGCCCAAGCACTACACATCAGCAGCAGAGCTGTAAAGGCAATTGTTTTAGAATTAACCTGTTTTCAATCAAATAACATGGTAATAATTGAAGGTTGCTTAATCCTAGCTTGAGATACAGTGGGGCAAAAAAGTATTTAGTCAGCCACCAATTGTGCAAGTTCTCCCACTTATAAAGATGAGAGAGGCCTGTAATTTTCATCATAGGTACACTTCAACTATGACAGACAAAATGAGAAGAAGAAAAATCCAGGAAATCATTTTGTAGGATTTTTATGAATTTATTTGCAAATTATGGTGGAAATTAAGTATTTGGTCACCTACAAACTAGCAAGATTTCTGGCTCTCACAGACCTGTAACTTCTTCTTTAAGAGGCTCCTCTGTCCTCCACTCATTACCTGTATTAATGGCACCTGTTTGAACCCCTGAAATGTCTGGGAACTTGCAGGTGCCTTGGTGGAAGAGTGGCTTCTTAACACAGCGCACATCCAACCCGGAAGCCAGCCGCACCAATGTGTCGGAGGAAACACCGTGCACCTAGCAACCTGGTTAGCACGCACTGTGCCCGGCCCGCCACAGGAGTCGCTAGTGCGCGATTAGACAAGGATATCCCTACCGGGCAAACCCTCCCTAACCCGGACGATGCTAGGCCAATTGTGCGTCGCCCCATGGACCTCCCGGTCGAGGCCGACTGGGCTTGAACCCAGAGTCTCTGGTGGCACAGCTAGCACTGCGATGCAGTGCCCTAGACCACTGCGCCACCCGGGAGGCCTTTGAAATGTTCTTACTCTTTCAAATGACTGCTCGACAGTCCAAACACTTAAAATACATACCCTATCCCTTCAGCCCTCAAATTAAGTGGACAGTTCTGATGATGTATCATGACGTCTTGCAAGGCGAGGGAGGAAGGAATGATGGACCGCCCCTTGCCCGGAAATTCGTCACTCGTTCATCCCGCGAGAATTGTGTTTTCAGCCACCAATGCTTTATATGCGCTACAGTCAATTATGATTGCATGTATACTTATATTAACTATATAAGTATTAATATACACCTACTGTATGATAGCGAGCAAATTAATCTGCTAACTAATGTTAGCCTGCCTAGCTGGAATTTCTGTTTTATTTCTACAATTTCCAAAAGCTAACCAAACAGAAACATCATTATTTTTACGAGTTGTTTTTGTGCCGTCATGTGCATTAATAGCACAATTTCTAAACTTATTACATTCATTTTTACTTTCACCTGTATGTTGACTTCTCCATTGATGTTGTTTGTAAGGTTTGGTTGACTTCTCTTAGTGGATGTACAATCCTTGCTAATTGAATTATGGGGAGTTTCAGGCCCCGAAGTGAACATAATTGTACATTTGCAAACTCGACTAAAAACGAGGGCTGAGGGGCTTACGTTGCAAACTTCCTTTGCTTGGCTAATCATTTGGACCACCCTCCAAGATGTGCATAAGGCGAGGGTTTGAACCGCAGCCCTTTTGTGGGCTAGGTTAGGAATGCTGTGTTGCATGTGTAGCATTATATTTTCCGTGGAGTCATTACGTCATCTACCTACGTTATATAGGTATGCACGTCAGCTTTGAAATTGGTTTTGCACATCGGCGTTAAACTAGATATCGGGCCGATGCCAATGTTGGCATTTTAGCTAATATCGGCCGATTCCGATATGCTTACCGATATATCGTGCATCCCTAGTTGTAATGCAACAAAATTGAGCAAAATGCATAGCGCATTGAATTAAAAAGGTATTGTCGGATATTATTCATCCTAATCAAACAGGTTTTTTACATGAATGAAAAAGTGGAGATAATATACGACAAGTACTAAAAACAAGTACTGAAAACAATAGAACACTATGAAAGATCTGGGAAACCAGGTCTGGTATTTATAGCTTACTTTGAAAAGGCTTTAGATAAAGTACGACTGGAATTTATATATAAATACCTGGAATATTTTGATTTTGGAGAATCTCTTATAAAATAGTAGGTTAAAGTTATTTTACAGTAACCCTAACTGTAAAATAGTAAATAATGGTTACTTCTCAGAAAGAGTTCAACTGTCAAGAGGAAAAAAACAAGGTTATCCACTGTGGGCATATGAATTTATTATGGTCATCAAAATGTTAGCTATTAAAATCAGATCCAACAATAATATCAAGGTGTTCAAATCCAGGGCTTAAAAACAAAAGGTGTCATTGTACGCTGATGATTGTTTTCTTTTGAATCCACAACTTGGATACCTCCACAGGTTTATATAGGAACTAGATACTTTTTCTAACTTCTCTGGATTACAACCAAAATATGGTAATTGTACGATATTACGCATTGGATCTAAAAAAAAATATTGTACTTTTACATTACCGTGTAGATTACCAGTAAAATGGTCTAACGGTGATGTGGACACACTCGGTATACATTTCCCGAGAGAAAGAAATGATCTCACTACAATACATGTTAATAGAAAGTTAGCAAAAATAGATAAGATCTTGCTACCATGGAAAGGAAAATACGTCTATTTGTGGAAAAATTTCCCTGAATTACTCTTTAGCCATATCCTACTTTACCTATTTGCGTATGGTCTCTAAATGATATGAGCAAAAAATATTCCATTTTATTTGGAACAGCAAGGCAGGCAAAATTAAATGGATCAATTTATATAATGTATATGAATTTGGAGGGCAGAAATGATTAAATATTAAAGCATTAGACCTCTCACTAAAGTCGTCAGTCATACAAAAGTTATACTTAAATCCGAACTATGAATGTCTCACCCCATGTTCAAGAATGACTTTTTCCCTTTATTCAGATTACAACCTCTCACTTTTGGTTATTTGAAAATTAAATCCTCTCCAAAATATCGCTATTTTTAAAACAAGCCATAGAAGTTGGTGGCAAATTTCAGTTTAATCAACCAATGTCAAAAGTGGAGTGGCAGCGACACTTCACCCAAAATGCTAAGTGACAGCTGGTTAATGTACAACCCTTCAATATAAGCTCTATTTTTCTTCTCTCTAATATAAGTTTAAACAGGTTGATCACCTGCTTCAACTCCCACTGAATCCCCAACAGATCAGGCTAAATTCAATTCAACCGGCCGCATTTGGTTCAAAGCTTTCTGTGTGTGGTCCGGTAATCTGTAATGTATGGTGATGGAGGAGATTAAATGGGTAATGTGATTTCCGAAAGGAAACCGACAGACACAAACAGAGCTGAGGACTGTCCTGTACATCACCACTGCAGAGTTGGAACAGGTCCAAGGCGGTTTGGAACCTCTTCAGTTGAACCAATATGTGAGAGAAAGAACATGTCACGACTACTCACGACGCAAGTGATGTAATATCCTCACAGAAAGAAACAATCTTAATTTAACCGTGGTCTAGACTAGTAAACTGTTTGTTGCAGACATTACAGCAAGCTCCAATATCAGGCTAAATAATCCTTGAAGACCTGAGGTGTACTGGAGTCTGTTTGCATTCTACTGAATTATGGCATAAAGAGTATACAGGTTTACGTACATTGCGTGTATTAACAATTGGAAGGTTTTGAAGAATTGTAGTAATGACTCTCTTCTTTACCCATTTGAGGAATCACAGAAAGCAGGAACAGTCTAGTGTGTCTGCTGTGTGAGCCCACAGTTTTTTTAGCACACAAGAAATGGTATATTTAAACCCTGGTATAGGGGAGTTTGTTCAAATGTATGACCCCAGCCAGACTATTCACTTTAGCATCCATCCTACAGAAGAATATTCATGTCCAATGGAGGATAAGTACACAAATTGTTGATAACACTGACTGTTATTCTAGGTGGCAGGTACTATTTGTCACTACTGTGACATACAGTTGAATTCAGAAGTTTACATACACGTAGGTTGGAGTCATGAAAACTCATTTTTCAACCACTCCACAAATTTCTTGTTAACAAACTATAGTTTTGGCAAGTCGGTTAGGACATCTACTTTGTGAATGACACAAGTAATTTCTCCAACAATTGTTTACAGACAGATTATTTCACTTATACAGTGGGGCAAAAAAGTATTTAGTCAGCCACCAATTGTGCAAGTTCTCCCACTTAAAAAGATGAGAGAGGCCTGTAATTTTCATCATAGATACAGTGCCTTACGAAAGTATTCGGCCCCCTTGAACTTTGCGACCTTTTGCCACATTTCAGGCTTCAAACATAAAGATATAAAACTGTATTTTTTTGTGAAGATTCAACAACAAGTGGGACACAATCATGAAGTGTAACGACATTTATTGGATATTTCAAACTTTTTTAACAAATCAAAAACTGAAAAATTGGGCGTGCAAAATTATTTGCAAAAATGCAAAATTATTTTTTCCCATTCCTCCTTGCAAAACAGCTCGAGCTCAGTGAGGTTGGATGGAGACCATTTCTGAACAGCAGTTTTCAGTTCTTTCCACAGATTCTCGATTGGATTCAGGTCTGGACTTTGACTTGGCCATTCTAACACCTGGATATGTTTATTTTTGAACCATTCCATTGTAGATTTTGCTTTATGTTTTGGATCATTGTCTTGTTGGAAGACAAATATCCGTCCCAGTCTCAGGTCTTTTGCAGACTCCATCAGGTTTTCTTCCAGAATGGTCCTGTATTTGGCTCCATCCATCTTCCCATCAATTTTAACCATCTTCCCTGTCCCTGCTGAAGAAAAGCAGGCCCAAACCATGATGCTGCCACCACCATGTTTGACAGTGGGGATGATGTGTTCAGGGTGATGGGCTGTGTTGCTTTTACGCCAAACATAACGTTTTGCATTGTTGCCAAAAAGTTCAATTTTGGTTTCATCTGACCAGAGCACCTTCTTCCACATGTTTGGTGTGTCTCCCAGGTGGCTTGTGGCAAACTTTAAACAACACTTTTTATGGATATCTTTAAGAAATGGCTTTCTTCTTGCCACTCTTCCATAAAGGCCAGATTTGTGCAATATACGACTGATTGTTGTCCCATGGACAGAGTCTCCCACCTCAGCTGTAGATCTCTGCCGTTCATCCAGAGGGATCATGGGCCTCTTGGCTGCATCTCTGATCAGTCTTCTCCTTGTATGAGCTGAAAGTTTAGAGGGACGGCCAGGTCTTGGTAGATTTGCAGTGGTCTGATACTCCTTCCATTTCAATATTATCGCTTGCACAGTGCTCCTTGGGATGTTTAAAGCTTGGGAAATCTTTTTGTATCCAAATCCGGCTTTAAACTTCTTCACAACAGTATCTCGGACCTGCCTGGTGTGTTCCTTGTTCTTCATGATGCTCTCTGCGCTTTTAACGGACCTCTGAGACTATCACAGTGCAGGTGCATTTATATGGAGACTTGATTACACACAGGTGGATTGTATTTATCATCATTAGTCATTTAAGTCAACATTGGATCATTCAGAGATCCTCACTGAACTTCTGGAGAGAGTTTGCTGCACTGAAAGTAAAGGGGCTGAATAATTTTGCACACCCAATTTTTCAGTTTTTGATTTGTTAAAAAAGTTTGAAATATCCAATAAATGTCGTTCCACTTCATGATTGTGTCCCACTTGTTGTTGAATCTTCACAAAAAAATACAGTTTTATATCTTTATGTTTGAAGCCTGAAATGTGGCAAAAGGTCGCAAAGTTCAAGGGGGCCGAATACTTTCGCAAGGCACTGTACACTTCAACTATGACAGACAAAATGAGAGAAACAAATCCAGAAAATCACATTGTAGGATTTTTAATGAATTTATTTGCAAAATATGGTGGAAAATAAGTATTTGGTCACCTACAAACAAGCAAGATTTCTGGCTCTCACAGACCTGTAACTTCTTCTTTAAGAGGCTCCTCTGTCCTCCACTCGTTACCTGTATTGATGGCACCTGTTTGAACTTGTTATCAGTATAAAAGACACCTGTCCACAACCTCAAACAGTCACACTCCAAACTCCACTATGGCCAAGACCAAAGAGCTGTCAAAGGACACCAGAAACAAAATTGTAAACCTGCACCCGGCTGGGAAGACTGAATCTGAAGACTAAATCAACTGTGGGAGCAATTATTAGGAAATGGAAGACATACAAGACCACTGATAATCTCCCTCGATCTGGGGCTCCATGCAAGATCTCACCCCGTGGGGTCAAAATGATCACAAGAACGGTGAGCAAAAATCCCAGAACCACATGGGGGGATCTAGTGAATGACCTGCAGAGAGCTGGGACCAAAGTAACAAAGCCTACCATCAGTAACACACTACGCCACCAGGGACTCAAATCCTGCAGTGCCAGACGTGTCCCCCTGCTTAAGCCAGTACATGTCCAGGCCCATCTGAAGTTTGCTTGAGAGCATTTGGATGATCCAGAAGAAGATTGGGAGAATGTCATATGGTCAGATGAAACCAAAATATAACTTTTTGGTAAAAACTCAACTCGTCGTGTTTGGAGGACAAAGAATGCTGAGTTGCATCCAAAGAACACCATACCTACTGTGACGCATGGGGGTGGAAACATCATGCTTTGGGGCTGTTTTTCTGCAAAGGGACCAGGACGACTGATCCGTGTAAAGGAAAGAATGAATGGGGCCATGTATCGTGAGATTTTGAGTGAAAACCTCCTTCCATCAGCAAGGGCATTGAAGATTAAACGTGGCTGGGGTCTTTCAGCATGACAATGATCCCAAACACCCCCGCCCGGGCAACGAAGGAGTGTCTTCGTAAGAAGTATTTCAAGGTCCTGGAGTGGCCTAGCCAGTCTCCAGATCTCAACCCCATAGAAACTCTTTGGTGTTGCCCAGCAACAGCCCCAAAACATCACTGCTCTATAGGAGATCTGCATGGAGGAATGGGCCGAAATACCAGCAGCAGTGTGTGAAAACCTTGTGAAGACTTACAGAAAACGTTTGACCTCTGTCATTGCCAACAAAGGGTAGATAACAAAGTATTGAGATAAACTTTTGTTATTGACCAAATACTTATTTTCCACCATAATTTGCAAATAAATTCATGAAAAATCCTACAATGTGATATTCTGGATTTCTTTCCCTCATTTTTTCTGTCATAGTTGAAGTGTACCTATGATGAAAATTACAGGCCTCTCTCATCTTTTTAAGTGGGAGAACTTGCACAATTGGTGGCTGACTAAATACTTTTATGCCCCACTGTAATTCACTGTATCACAATTCCAGTGGTTCAGGAGTTTACATACACTATGTTGACTGTGCCTTTAAACAGCTTGGAAAATTCCATAAAATTATGTCATGGCTTTAGATGCTTCTGATAGGCAAATTGACATCGTTTGAGTCAATTGGAGGTGTACCTGTGGATGTATTTCAAGACCTACCTTCAAACTCAGTGCCTCTTTGCTTGACATCATGGGAAAATCAAAAGAATTCAGCCAAGACCTCAGAAAAAAAATTGTAGACCTCCACAAGTCTGGTTCATCCTCGGGAGCAAATTTCCAAACGCCATGTTCCTCTGTACAAACAATAGTAGGCAAGTATAAACACCACGGGAACACACAGCCATCACACCGCTCAGGAAGGAGACATGTGCTGTCTCCTAGAGATGAACGTACCTTGATGCGAAAAGTGCAAATCAATCCCAGAACAACATCAAAGGACCCTGTGAAGATGCTGGAGGAAACAAGTTCAAAAGTATCTAAATCCACAGTAAAACGAGTCCTATATCGACATAACCTGAAAGGCCGCTCAGCAAGGAAGAAGCCACTGCTCTTAACCTCCATAAAAAGCCAGACTACGGTTTGCAAATGCACATGGGGACAAAGATTGTACTTTTTGGAGAAATGTCCTCTGGTCTGATAAAACAAAAATAGAACTGTTTGGCCATAATGACCATTGTTATGTTTGGAGGAAAAAGGGGGAGGCTTGCAACCTGAAGAACACCATCCCAACCTTGAAGCACGGGGGTGGCAGCATCATGTTGTGGGGGTGCTTTGCTGCAGGAGGGACTGGTGCACTTCACAAAATAGATAGCATCATGAGGAGGAACATTATGTGGATATACTGAGGCAACATCTGAAGACATCAGTCAGGAAGTTAAAGCTTGGTCGCAAATGGGTCTTCCAAATGGACCCCAAGTAGGTGGCTGTATCGACTCTGATAATGTATCCCAAGTGAGCCATGTTTCCGTGAAACAGAGATTAGTAAACTCGTGAGCGATGTGCCCATCTTCTGAGCCTGATCAGAAGACCGCTCCGTCTGCCCCTTCTGCAGCGACGTTGTTTTGGGTCGCCTACTGGGATCCGAACCATTGTCCTGGGTGGTGGTCCAAACAGAGGATCCGGAAAGTCATATTCCTGGTCGTAATGTTGGTAAGTTGACGTTGCTCTTATATCTAATAGTTCTTCCCGGCTGTATGTAATAAGATTTCCTGGGGTAACAGTGTAAGAAATAATATATTAAAAAAAGCAAAATACTGCATAGTTTCCTAAGAACGCGAAGCGAGGTGACCATCTCTGTCGGCGCCATGTTGGAAACAACATGGAAAAACAGGAAAAGCACTTAGTGCTTTTAGTCGGCAATGCAATGCTTTCTTAGTCCGCACTTGTCTTACATGACTTTGATCATGACTCACAGTTCCATTTCATTACACATAAGAGTCATTGGACGGGGGAGTATGTATGGGGGAGTTTTGTTAACAGGCATCGCTTGCAGTAAGGTTTTGGAAACATAAGGACCGTATCTTTCAAACAAAAGGATACATTGATACACACCTTTATAGGGTTAGACTTATTAATCCCACACGCCATACTGTATATCCATGTTACAGCGCGTGATTACGGAAGACAGACGGCAGACAGAGGTACCACCTGTACTAATTAGCTATCTAGAATGCGCCGAACACCTATGTGTAAAGGATGAAGGTTACCAGAAACGTGTGGTCATTGAAAAATACTAACGGCTTCAACTGTGATAAAGCCTGTTAAAACAGTATACAGTTACTGTATATTTTGCATTTAGATGTGATATGAAAGTAAAGGGTTTTATGTTCCTAGAACCGTATCGCAATTTAAATCGATTCATGTTTAGAAGGAGTATTTTGACTGTTTTGGCTGCCAGAACCTACCTCTGAAGATATCGTAAACCGAACAAAAATATAAACTCCACATGTAAAATGTTGGTCCCATGTTCCATGAGTTGAAATAAAAGATCCTAGAAATGTTCCATAAGCACAAAAATGTTGCACACAAACATGTTTACATCCCTGTTACTGAGTATTTCTCCTTTGCCAAGATTATCCATCCACAAGACAGGTGTGAAATATAAAGAAGCTGATGAAACAGCATGGTCATTACACAGGTGCACCTTGTGCTGGGGACAATAAAAGGCCACTCTAAAATGTGCAGTTTTGTCACACAACACAATGCCACAGATGTCTCAAGTTTTGAGTGAGCGTGCAATTGGCATGCTGACTGTAGGAATGTCCACGAGAGCTGTTGGCAGAGAATTGAATGCCTCAAACGTTGTTTTAGAGAAATTGGCAGTCTGTCCAACCAGGCTCACAACTGCAAACCAAGTATATGGCGTCGTGTGGGCGAGTGGTTTGCCGATGTCAACATTGTGAACAGAGAGCCCCATGGTGGCGGTGGAGTTATGGTATGGGCAGGCATAAGCTACGCACAACAAACACAATTTAATTTTATTGATGGAAATTTGAACGCACTGGGATACCGTGATGTAATCCTGAGGTCCATTGTCGAGCCATTCATCTGCCACCATCACCTCATGTTTCAGCATGATAATGCACGGCCCCATGTCGCAAGGCCCCATGTTGTACACAATTCCTGGAAGTTAAAAAGTCCCCGTTCCTCCATGGCCTACATACTCACCAGACATGTCACCTATTGAGTGTTCCAGTTCCCGCCAATATCCAGCAACTTCGCACAGCCATTGAAGAGGGGTGGGACAACATTCCACAGGCCACAGTCAACAGCCTGATCAACTCTATGAGAAGGAAATGTGTTGCATGAGGCAAATGGTGGTCACACCAGATACTGACTGGTTTTCTGATCCACACCCCTACCTTTTTTAAAGTTATCTGTGACCAACAGATGCATATCTGTATTCCCAGTCACGTGAAATCAATAGATTAAGGCATCATTTATTAATTTCAATAGACTGATTTCCTTATATGAACTGTAACTCAGTATAATCGTATAAATTGTTGTATGAAATGTTTATATTTTAGTTTAGTGTACAAGGTCCTTGGACCTTAAGGAGTAACGGTAGGCTCCTTAAAGGAAAATACAGAAATCATCCCCATCATGAAATAAGTTGAAGGAAGCATTAAGATAAAGAAAACAAAAATTCAATCTGCCAACCTGTTGTCCTGTGGAGTATCAAAGACCCTTTTTTTTCTATTAGTACAGTTCTCTTTGGGTATTGTAGCTTATTATTGTAGCCTATCAAAGTTTAATGGCACTTTAATTCACTTCAACTGTTTCTTATGGTACATGTCCTATCTGAGGTAAAGTTGGTTTGTGTGGAGTTCTTTGGAATGAGGGGGAAGAGAAAGATCAAGTCAGCCCATGAAGACGTGCCTGCCTCAAGTAAAGTCGCCTATGTGTGAGCTGAGCATCTCAGAGCATTTTCATAAGAAATTCACTTACATTTCTGTAATGTCTTCTCCTATGTTTGCTAATGGGGATGAATTATTATGTTGGACAGGAATTTATTTGAAGAGTGACAGAATGAGTATTGATTGATATTGCAAACATCTTTCAACTTGTTCCCTTTGAATAGAAAGTTTTATTCACAAGTATAAACACAATTAATTAAGAAAAACAGGTGTACATCAACAGGTGTACATACTTACACGAATCAAAGTATATTGGATTTGTGTAAGTAAATTCCCATGTGTTTTTAAATAAAAAAGTAACACAAAAAAACAACCGTATTGTTCTTAGAGTCTGTCGCATTCCCACTCTGGCCCATCAGACAGATGGGGCACTTCGATAAAGAACATCTCCTTGTTGGCGGGAGGAGGAGGAGTACAGGGGTGGCTCCCCACTCCCGAATCTGGGCTTGAGGACGCCTTAATCGCCGTGAGCGGATACGGATTTCCAGGGGCATACTTCATCTCCTTCGGGTGATGAGGAGGTGCTTTGAGTCCATTGCCTCTTCCAGAGCCCTGGTGAGCATCGCCTTTCGGCTTAAAACGCTTGAGCTTGACCGTGTCCTTGCCATCGCCAGTGCAGGGCAGCAAGATGGCGACGTCCTTGCGGAACTTGGAGCTGAGGCCGAAGTAGATGAGCGGGTTGTAGAAGCTGGCCGACTTGGCAAAGAGGCGGGTGAAGATGCTGGTGAGGCTGGGTACGTGGAAGCCACAGGCCGACCACATGGAGACCACGGCGTACGGCGACCACGCCAGGATGAATGCTGTGCAGATGACAATGGATACCTGGGAGAAAACAAAAGTTAGGATGACCGTTAAATCATAACCCATCGTTTAACGCTTGGTCTATATGTAGTATTGTTTGTACATCTGCAATTTTCTGGGACTCTGCTCACTCACACATGCTCACTCTAATATAATATCTACTCTGGATTGTTTATTGGACTCACTCTGTCATTTCTTGATTTCTTGTTTAGATTTTTGAATTGTATCTGCGAGACATTCTTTTAAATGTATTTTTAATATATTTCTTTTACACCTTTTTCCTCCCCAATTGCGTTGTACCCAGTTGATAGTTACAGTCTTGTCCCATCGCTGCAACTCCCGTACGGACTCAGGAGAGGCAAAGGTTGAGAGCCATACATCCTCCGAAACACAACCCAGCCAAGCTGCACTGCTTCTTGACACAATGACTGCGTTGACCACTTAACCCGGAAGCACCAATGAGGAAACACTGCATTGCGTCCAGCCCGCCACAGGAGTCGCTAGTGCACGAAGGGACAAGAACATCCCTGTCGGCCAAACACTCCCTTATCCCAGACGACGCTGGGCCAATTGTGCGCCGCCCCATGGGTCTCGTGGTCGCGGCCTACTGCGACAGAGCCTGAACTCAAACCAGGATCTCTAGTGGCACAGCTAGCACTGCAATGCAGTGCCTAGGGCCACTGCTCCACTCGGGAGGCCATTTGTGAGACATTCTACTGCACTCTTGGAGCTAGTAACATAAGCATTTCGCTGCACCTGCTGATAACACCTGCAAATCTTTGTACATGACCAATAAATGTTGATTTGATTTGAATCCTACTCACAATAGTGACGTCCCTTTCAATCTTTCTCTGCCTTTCGGTCAGGTCTCCCTCAGTGGCCATGGCGTTGCCTCTCTTCACTGTGTTGATGATGGACACGTAGGTGAAGAGCATGACCAGCACGGGGATGAAGAAGCAGAAGATGAGGATGGAGATGATGTAGGACTTGTAGACGGTGGAGTAGTTGGCTTTGGCCCAGTTGATTTCACATGTTCCATAACCACGATCTAAAAGAAGGAGGAGTTTAACCTTCATGTGTTTCTTTGTTGGCATTTTTTAAATATTTGTTCAGGTGAAGATAGTTTAAAATGTAAGAATTTCCTCTATTTTGTCCCTTAAAAACTCAGGGTAAGTGTTAAAAAAGGTCCACATATGTCAAAATGTGGTCAGTTCTTGTTTAAAGATTGTCTTCTACTAATATTTTAGATAGCAACTTGCTTTAGTGCTATTCTTTTTTTGTCGTCATTGTGCACATACAAATCTTGAAAATGTTGCCCAACCAGAATGTTACAAGAACCTAACACAAGTAAGTGCCCCTGTATCAAATAGTATGTCACATGATTACTAGCCATGTTTATCTCACCTGTGTAACTCCCCCAGCCCAGAAGGGGCGCTCCCGACCAGAACACAGCCCCCATCCAGATGAATATTAGGCACATGCCTATGGTTGTGTTGGTTATGCAGTGAGCTAGGTAAAGGAAAATAGTTAAAAGTTAAAAGAAAGGCTCCCACAAGAACATTGTATCTGACCAGAACATCTAGCCATTTTTCTTCCAACTTTATTGGAATTATTGAGATGACCATTAAAAGGTTAAGGTCATGTCACAGTGTCTTACCTTTACTCGGATGGCATCCCTTGATGTATCTTGTGACACTGATGACAGTCAAAGTATTGATGCTGCTGAGGCCGAAGACCAAGGTGAAGAAGCCGTCCACCTGGGAAAGACCAACAATACTGTTAGGGAAGCTTAGAGGGGGAAGGTGTAGGGAAGCTTAGAGGGGGAAGGTGTAGGGAAGAGAATCTCAAAACAAATACAGTAGAAAAAAACAGACATCCACTTGCAAAAGTTGAAGGACTCCAATCACTCAGAAAATCAAGTTGAAAACAAGTATCCTGCTGTTGAATACTTGTTTGGGTTCACGTACTTAACAAATCCATCATTAACCAATTACGGATTTTGTGTGAATAGGGCTCCTATCTACTTCGCCAAATCCTTCTCCTGGTTGTTCAGTTTTCAGTTCACCAGGATAAACACTTGCTGATCTAGCTACATTGAATGGAGTTAAAGATCCGTCCATCACAGCTATGGTCAGCAGTGGTGAGTATGTCTGATCAAGATCAACAGCTTCTACCAAATTAACTTCAATTTATCTTCCTAGTAGAGACAGGAGCCAATGTACTTTGACTGATCAGATTACTTAATCTAATCTAATATATTTACATCCAAGCCCCATTCACTTTTGCCTCACGGTCAGATACACTTTGAAGGACCATGCATATGTCTATTGGAGGAAAAATCTTGGACCATAATTTAAAAAACCCCTGGTGGGATGCTTCAAGCAACATAGCATTTTCTGCAAATGGGGTTTCTTCATAATTGGAAACAAACCTAGGTTCAAATGCTATTTCAAATATCTAAATTCCTTTTACAAACATTTTAAGTAAGTATTCAGATATATTTTATTTGAAAAGGCAAGTAGTTTAATATTTTAATGTATTTGGAAATACACTTGGAAAGTATTTGAAAATACTCTCAAATAGAATTTGGTAGATTTGGCTTTTACAAATAACAATTCAAATACTTCAATAAAAGTACTTGTTTTGGGCTGTGTATTTTTTTTAAAACTAAAATACTTTTTCCTGTGTATTTTAAATACCAAATACTCAAATACACATGTATTTGAACCCAGGTCTGGTTGGAAAGTAGTTACATGCCAGAGTTCATGTCCTATCATGCATTTTACTTATTCCTTATTAGGGTAAGCAAACCCATTAAGCTCACATACCCATTAAACCCACTTCCAATTTTGGATTAAAAAATATATATATACATTTCCTGGTTTTTAATGTTTCAACCAATTCATCTGATTGTTATTTCCATACCAGTTTTATTCTAAGACAATCAGACAATTATTATTAGGTTATTGATAATGTTAAGGGTGTGTACTGGAGGTGCAGGAGCAGAGTGTAGTGAACAGGCACACTTTTTATTCCGGTCCAATGAAAGCACAAAAGTACATAAATGTGCCCAAACACTGAACATAGACAAAAAGTATGGCGCGTAACAATACCCACATAACATAAATACAAGTTTACACAAAGACATGGAGGGGAACAGAGGACTAAATACATGCAGTGTGGTTAGGGAATGAAAACCAGGTGTGTATGGAACAAGACAAAACAAATGGAAATATGAAAAATGGAGCGGCGATGGCTAGAAAGCCGGTGACGTCGAACGCCACCCGAACTAGGAGAGGAGCAGACTTCGGCGGAAGTCGTGACAGACAGCTACATGTATGTGTAAGTTCTTACTAGTTGTCCATTTCAAAACTGCAAAAAAACTTTGGTGTGGGGTGACTGATACACATGTTTTTGTTACATTTTCTGTACCTTCTCAGATCAGTGATCACACTTAATGTAAAATTAAGATATTAATGTGTTGATATATGATAGAATACTACATAGGTATTAATGACTATTTGTTGCCAATTGAAAATATGTTTTTTTCATGCAACCAGTCGTACCACATGTCAGTCAATACAGTAGCAACACAACTTGGTGAACCACAACAATATAATAGATCTTAAGCACTCACAGCTCACATTTTTTTTAACTGCATTTAGTCTTGTTTTACTGTTAAATAAACCTTGCATTGTTATACATGGTTGCCTTATTTGTAAATTTGACATTTATCTCAGGTGGGCTTGAAGGGTACAGTAGCACAACAATCACTCGCTCTATACAGAATGTAATAATATTATCGTTCAATATGATCAATACTAACGTCACATATTATTGTAGTCTAAAGTGTATATTTATACCCCAAACCATTGGTTTCCAAATATTTTATGACTGAACTTTGCTATTCTGTCTTAAAAAAAATAAAAAAATAACCATACATCACTGTTGTTCCAATTAAGCCCAGTAGCCTGGTTTGCATTGAAACACATGGAGATTGTGTGTTGATATCCCTAATAGCCTGAGTTTCGCTTTGTCTTTCGTGGGTGATTGTTCCTGTCTCTGTGTAGTTTCACCAGATAGGCTGTAATTAGGTTTCACGTTCCGTTTGTTTTCTGTATTTATAAGTTAGTTCATGTATCGTTCCGTCATTTGTTTCATTAAAGATCATGATTAACCACCACGCTGCATTTCGGTCCTCTCTTTCAACAAACGAAGAACGCCGTTACAGAATCACCCACCACATACGGACCGAGCAGCGTGTTAACAGGCAGCAGCGAAAGGAGGACGTTATGGACAGCAATGGCACGGAGTATACGACGTGGGAAGAAATCGACAGGTGGGTGGCCGACCCAGAGAGAGTGCAGGAGCCCGCCTGGGATTCGCTAGTTCAGTGCGAAGAAGGCTATAGGCGAATGGAGTTGGAGAAAAGAAAGACACGGCGGCGCAGAACGAAGCCCGAAAAGCAGCCCCAAAAATGTATTGGGGGGGGCTCAGAGGGAGAGTGGCTGAGTCAGGAGATAGACCTGAGCCAACTCTCCCTGTTTATCGTGAGGAGCCAAGGAGGAGACCAGAACCAGAGCCGGTGTTGGAGGTGAGCGAAACAGAGACTGTGAAGGAGTTAATGGGGAAATTGGAGGAGAGAGAAATGAGGGAGTTGCTGTGTTGGTGCTTTTTGCATAGAATTCGCCAGACGGAACGTGTTGGGGATTTGATGGCACCTGAGTTAGCACTCCATACTCGTCCTGAGGTGCGTGTTAGTCGGCTGGTGAAGTTGGTGCCAGCCTCACGCACCAGGCCTCCTGTGCACATCCCTAGCCTTGCACGTCCTGTGCCAACACTGCTCTCAAGATCTCCAGTACGCCTTCACGGTCTAGCCCATCCTGTGCCACCTCCACACTCCAGTCCTCCGGTAGCAGCTCCCCGCACCAGGCTTCCTGTGCGTGTCCTCGATCCAGTACCACCAGTTCCAGCACCACGCATCAGGCCTACAGTGCGCCTCGCCTCTTCTGCGCTGCCGGAGTCTCCCGCCTGTTTAGCGCAGCTAGAGCCTTTCTCCTCTCCTGCGCTGCCGAAGTCTCCCGCCTGTTCAGCGCAGCTAGCGCTTTTCTCCTCTCCTGCGCTGCTGGAGTCTCCCGCCTGTTTAGCGCAGCCAGAGCCTTTCTCCTCTACAGCGCTGCCGGAGTCTCCCGCCTGTTTAGCGCAGACAGAGCTGCCAGCCTGCATGGAGCAGCCAGAGCTGTCAGTCTACATGAAGCAGCCAGAGCTGTCAGTCTGCAAGGAGCTGTCAGTCTGCAAGGAGCTGTCAGTCTGCAAGGAGCTGTCAGTCTGCAAGGAGCTGCCAGTCTGCAAGGAGCTGCCAGTCTGCAAGGAGCTGCCAGTCTGCAAGGACCTGTCAGTCTGCAAGGAGCTGTCAGCCTGCATGGAGCAGTCAGAGCTGTCAGTCTGCAAGGAGCTGCCAGTCTGCAAGGAGCTGTCAGTCTGCAAGGAGCTGTCAGTCTGCAAGGAGCTATCAGCCTGCATGGAGCAGTCAGAGCTGTCAGTCTGCATGAAGCAGCCTGAGCTGTCAGTCTGCAAGGAGCTGCCAGTCTGCAAGGAGCTGCCAGTCTGCAAGGAGCTGTCAGCCTGCATGGAGCAGTCAGAGCTGTCAGTCTGCAAGGAGCTGCCAGTCTGCAGGGAGCTGTCAGTCTGCAGGGAGCTGCCAGTCTGCAAGGAGCTGCCAGTCTGCAAGGAGCTGCTAGATCCGCCAGTCAGCCATGATCTTCTAGATCTGCCAGTCAACCAGATTCTTCCAGATCAGCCTGTCAACCAGAATCTTCCAGATCCGCCAGCCAGCCAGGATCTACCGGAGCCTACTACCTACCTGAGCTTCATCTCAGTACTGGGCTTCCTCTCAGTACTGGGCTTCCTCTCAGTACTGGGCTTCCTCTCAGTACTGGGCTTCCTCTCAGTACTGGGCTTCCCCTCTGTTCCGGGCTGCCCCTCAGTTCCGGGCTGCCCCTCAGTTCCGGGCTGCCCCTCAGTTCCGGGCTGCCCCTCAGTCCCGAGCTGCCCCTCAGTCCCGAGCTGCCCCTCAGTCCCGAGCTGCCCCTCAGTCCCGAGCTGCCCCTCAGTCCCGAGCTGCCCCTCAGTCCCGAGCTGCCCCTCAGTCCCGAGCTGTCCCTCAGTCCCGAGATGCCCCTCAGTCACGAGCTGCTCCTCAGTTCTGTGGGGTTCTGGGTGAGGACTATTAGGCCATGGTCGGCGGCGAGGGTGGATTATCCCAGGACGCGAAGGGGAGGAACGAGGACATTAATGAAGTGGGGTCCACGTCCCGAGCCGGAGCCGCCACCAATGACAGACGCCCACCCGGACCCTCCCTATGGTTTTGAGGTGCGTCCGGGAGTCCGCACCTTGGGGGGGGGGGTTCTGTCACGCCTTGGTCTTAGGTTTTTGTGTTTTCGTTATATATTTTGGTCAGGCCAGGGTGTGACATGGGTTTACGTGTTGTATTTCGTATTGGGGTTTGTAGTATTTGGGATCGCGGCTGATTAGGGGTGTTGTATAGGCTTGGCTGCCTGAGGCGGTTCTCAATCAGCAGTCAGGTGATTCTCGTTGCCTCTGATTGGGAACCGTATTTAGGTAGCCTGAGTTTCGCTTTGTCTTTCGTGGGTGATTGTTCCTGTCTCTGTGTAGTTTCACCAGATAGGCTGTAATTAGGTTTCACGTTCCGTTTGTTGTTTTCTGTATTTATAAGTTAGTTCATGTATCGTTCCGTCATTTGTTTCATTAAAGATCATGATTAACCACCACGCTGCATTTCGGTCCTCTCTTTCAACAAACGAAGAACGCCATTACATATTCAATGAACCTGACCATAAGTGGTTTTTCTTCAGATTTATTTTCATGAAAATACTCAAACTAAATGTATGCATCTTATGCATCTATTCATGGTTTCATTTACAAAGATTAAAAACAATTAAGAACAATTAAAAACCTCTTCTCCAAGACGTTTGGAGTGGACAGATAGTCATTGATGCAGAGAGAGAATAATAAGATCAGGGTTGAAGGATATCAGGGATGGAAGACCTAGAAGTATTGGACAAAAATGGAAACAAATGAGGGACAAGAAGATGATTATTGGATGACTGTTTATGCAGTTAGAGCCAGGGGCATTGTCATATTGTCCATCATTCATCCAGGTTTTTCTATATTTGGGTTCACCACATGTACCTTTAATATAACAGTAGAGAGGGAAATTTGAAACTGTCTTCACACAGGCTTTAGGAAGACAAGTTGAACTAACGAAACAAGAATAAGACTACAGCAAATGTGAACCAGCTTTCAGGTAATTCATTAAAAGTTGTTTGTGCATGGCGTCTTATCCACAGAGGGCCGGCGAGGGTGCATGTTTTTGTTATAACCAAGCAGTATCACTGACTCAACTTATCAAGTCTTGGTTGAAGTCTATGATTAGTTGATTAGTCGAATCAGGTGTGTTGGCATGAACAAAAGCCTGGGCACACATTGTTCTCTGCGGATACTATTGGACACCCACTTTTATGAGTGCTACACCCATGATGAATAGTATTGATCAGTTGATTTTAATAACTTTAGGGGAGATTACTATAATTTAAGTTTACATAAGATATGTCAGTTTGTAAGTTTTCAGCATTAGGAAATATATTTAAATAGATCATTTTAGAGGTGGGCTTATTTGGAACACCCATGGGCTTAAAGGGTACATTTTAGTACCCATTAAACCCAGTCTGGACTTTCCACATATTTTATCAAATATTTTTCTCTTATATTATTAACAAATGGTATAAATCAAGTCATACAATTTCACATGAGAGATTAATCTTTCATATTATCTCCACTTTTCTTACAACAATTAGGGCACGTATATGTTAGAAATGTCTAAACTTAGATTTTGGTGGGCTTAATAGGTACACTTATCCTATAGTCCGGAATCTCATCTTTGACAACTCTCTCACCTTACTCTGACCCAGACATTCTATAATCAAGCATTCAGTGTCTGCTGACCTCGGGACCACTTTTCTTTATCAGAAGAAACTCTCCTCATCTGTCCTCTCTTTCCTATTACTTTTTTTATTTTATATCTCAGTCTTTTTTAAATCATTTCTGTCTCTCCTATTAGTTTGTTTTAATTTGGATGTTTTCTCATTGTTTTTAGCATTGGCCAATAGTAAATGAAAAGATTATTGTTCAGTGTTAGTTGGACATTATTCAACTACGGTTTGTCCCAAACAAGCAGCAACACCTGCTTGGGGAAATAACTGTAATTAACATTAAAACACACACACTGTTGTTGTGTTAACATGTTTGATACAAAATAGAACAGGGATAACTTTGTAATTTCAAAGACATTGCATTCATTTTTTTAAGGTGGCATTTTCTCACATTGTGCACTAAAACAAAAACCCATGTGGTAAATGGATTGATATTAGCCCTTGTGCAAATCACGCTTCCTCTTTAATCAAATGCTATAAGCATGTACCAAACCTTAACCATCCATCTATGTTTGGCTGTTGGTGTGGCAAAAGCATTCTTATTCCCCCCTAAGATAGTGTTAAAATTATATTACTTCAGGTAAAGCCTACAGACCTTTTCTCCTGTGCTGTAGTTAGCAATATTATGCCTTTGTGACACCTTGTAAAACCACCCTCTCGCTTCTTCCAGGTAACTCATCATCATCACTTAAAGTGATGAATGTGCCAACACGCTACTTTTTATTGAATGAATGATCAACTGTCCGAAGCACCCATTTTTAATATTCTATTCGTAACCAAGCTAATTATAGAAAGGACCATCCCCCCCAAAGAACCATTGTAGTGTAGTGAATATAATGATCTGTTGCAACACATTTCTATGCTTTATCCATTGTGTTATTTTTACTTAGTCTCCATTTGGAGTGGACCATTGATATTCTTAACTAGGCAATTAGCAGGAAATGATAAAGAACTGGCAATAAGAACTAAGCCATAGAGCAGTGTTTTTGCAAATCGTAAAGGTAAGTTGTCTTGTTTGTGTATTTGATATTTGTGTAGAGGATTGCGAAGTTAGCATCTCACAGTGACATCACCTTCCAGGAGACCTGAACTACTAAAGTCCTGTCCAATCATGCCATGTTTTATGGGATGGCGGTAATGTCTGTGTCTTGTGAGTATTGCAGTGAGTGAGTATAGTATCAGATCCTGCAGTAGGATGGCACATGCTACAGATGCAACACATTACCATTCACATACAATACAAATTTGAAGCATCTCACTTCTCAAAACAACTTTTCCCCCTCCAACCAGACACCCTCATTGCCTACCTGACATGTCCAGATCGAGGTAACCAGGTATCCGTTGTCCCGGAACACATTGAAGATCTCCAGGATCCCTCTGGAGTAGCCGAAGACGGAAATACTGGCATCGGAGATGGCCAGGTTAAAGGTGAGATAGTCCGTGGGCTGCAGCGACGCACGCTGCTTGTACAGGACGAAGATCACAATACTGTTGCCAAACCACGACAGCCAACCTGATGAGGAAATAAAACATTGACATGCTAACTGATTGGCTTTATATAGCTCTTTTCCAGAAGCTAAAAACATTACATAGAGGGAAACTCACCACATCTATTACCAGTGTGTCCCAAAGTGCCTATGAGCAAAGGCCTTGTCAGTTTTGTGAAATGTAATGGAATTGTAGTCACACCATACAAAACGCAGCTCATAAAGCAGCATGATGCATTGAGGTGACAAAGTGCCTCATCTGTGATTTTAACCCTACTGACCTCTCTTCAAACACTGCATATTCAAATACTAAAATTAGCATAAACCTTCCTTCATGAAATTCCCTTTAGAGCTAATAGTAGGTATTTGTAAATAAAATGACAGTCACACTATTGATTTCAAAAATCAGGATCAAATTAAATAAATACAAATACATTTGCACCAATTAACAGGTAAATTACACGTCTTTCTGCCCTCTCTTAAAGAACGTCAGATTAGCTGGCTGCCATTCTTTCTTGATTGACGATTTCCACGGCTTAGACAGGATCTGAATGGTTGCAGGAGTCACCCCTCTTTGTCCTGGGCTACTTATATCACCAAACCCACCAACCGTTACCCATACACTACACTGACAGTAACAATAGTATAACAACTGCATTAACAACCGTTTCTGTTATTGGTGATTTGTATTCTGCAGTGCAATCGAACTCTTCATCCAATCGTTGTTTATTGCGATATCAAAATATGGTAGAGTAAAAAAAGATCAAGATAAATGTAGACTACTCTCTGGATTCTTTTTTGTTGTTGTAAATTAGTAAAAACTACTGTCATTCATCCTACCCTAACGTTTAGGTAATAAAATAACAATTATGAAGTAGTAACTAGCCATTAGTGACATATTTCCAGATTTTTTTGCCATGAAAGCAAAACTAAAAAGTATTTGCATCATAAAAGCAAAGCTACATTTTAAAAACGAAATTACATTCCAACAACTACATAAGCAAGTTCTCCCACCTAGCACCAGCAGGTATACTCCTATAATGGTCTCCCCTTGATCCGAGAACGGTGGGTCTTTATTCGACATGGTAAAATTGTTATTCCTCCATGGAATGTTAGCCACTTGAAAAGCATTATTGGCTGACATTTTGCTGTCCGAACGTTCCAGCTGCCGAGACATACACGGAGCTGCGCGCTCTCTACTTGCTAGGACACAAAGATGCTTCCTCTGAGAAAACACTTGACCGGCTCCTCTTTCTCTAAATCCAGTCTAAAAATATTATTCGGCGCACAGTGTGTTGTCTGAGAGGGATGACGTGTATTTAGCTAATCCCAATTATACCCCGAGGTTGATACCCTGCGGGGGGAAATCACTTGTTGTTTCTGACTTGAGCTATGTTGTTTTGTCCTCGAGGAATTTGATTTGCAACTAAGGAAACGTCCGTGTGTTATTGTATTTGGGTGAAGTTGTAGGCTAAGCACAAGTTGTTGTGGGTTTCATTTACTACATGATTAACTCAATTTAATAAAGCCCCGTGTATAATGAAAAATATTAGTCGAGTAGCCAGCCTACACGTTTTACAGGGACGCGCTGCCGTCAAATTGAGAGCAAGTCAGCAACTGCAGAGAAGGACTCCCATGTAGCCTAAAACCGCTGTCCAAGGTGCTGAAAATGAGAGCGCTTTCAATAAATTAGGCTTTTACTTGTCTAGATAGTCTAAATACGTTGTGTGCAGTGACCTAGTCAAATCAATGATATCAGATCAATTAGACCTACATTTCTTATGCCAAAATTATTTTAGGCATCTTAAATTCACGATGGCTTGGTACTAAAATAGTCTGTGTAATTTACCTTTTCGCCTTTAGAAAATGTATTTCAAAGTAAATACTTCAATCTAAAAAAATGTATTAAGGCTGCCAATAATATTTTTTAAGATTAACGGCTAGGGGTTCCGCTAGCGGGACCCCTCACGACATGAAAAGGCAGCATGTGAAATTCAAAAATATTTTTTAGAAATATGTCACTTTCAAACATTAACAAGTGCAATACATCAAATGAAAGAAACTTCTTGTTAATCTACCCATCGTGTCCGATTTCAAAAAGGCTTTACAGTGAAAGCACAACATATGATTATGTTAGGTCAGAGCCAAGTCACAAAAACACAGCCATTTTTCCAGCCAAAGAGAGGAGTCACAAAAAGCAGAAATATAGATAAAATGAATCACTAACCTTTGATGATCTTCATCAGATGACACTCATAGGACATCATGTTACACAATACACATATGTTTTGTTCGATAAAGTCCATATTTATATCCAAAAATCTCAGTTTACATTGGCACGTTACGTTCAGTTAATGTTTTGCTTCCAAAACATCTGGTGGTTTTGCAGAGAGCCACATCAATTTACAGAAATACTCATAATAAACATTGATAAATGTAACGGCATTCGTCTGTTGAAGGAGAGTCGGACCGAAATGCAGCGTGGTGGTTACTCATGTCTTTTAATGAAGAATAGCGATACATGAAATAACTATATATATAAACAAAACAACAAACGGAACGCGGAAACCTATTACAGCATATCTGGTGAAACTACACAGAGACAGGAACAATCACCCACAAACACACAGTGAAACCCAGGCTACCTAAATATGGTTCCCAATCAGAGACAACGAGAATCACCTGACTCTGATTGAGAACCGCCTCAGGCAGCCAAGCCTATGCTAGACACACCCCTAATCAGCCACGATCCCAATGCCTACAAAAAAACCAATACGACAACACAATAAACCCATGTCACACCCTGGCCTGAACAAATAATTAAAGAAAACACAAAATACTAAGACCAAGGCGTGACAATAAAAGATACAACTGTTATTCACAGAATTAAAGATATACTTCTCCTTAATGCAACCGCTGTGTCAGATTTTTTAAAAACTTTATGGAAAAAGCAAACCATGCAATAATCTGAGTATGGCGCTCAGAGAACAAAACAACCCAAACATATATCCGCCATGTTGGAGTCAACAGAAGTCAGAAATAAAATTATAAATATTAACTTATCTTTGATGATCTTCATCAGAATGCACTCCCAGAAATCCCAGTTCCACAATAAATGTTTGATTTGTTCGATAAAGTTAATCTTTATGTCCAAATACCTCCTTGTTGTTAGCGCGTTCATCCCAGTTATCCAAATTCATGACGCACGAGCAGACGAAAAGTCAGAAAGTTCCGTTACAGTCCGTAGAGACATGTCAAATGAAGTATAGAATCAATCTTTAGGATGTTTTTATCATAAATCTTCAATAATGTTCCAACCGGAGAATTCCATTGTCTTCAGAAATGCAATTGAACTCGAGCTAACTCTCACGTGAACGTGTGTCACGAGTTCATGGCACTCTGCCAGACCACTGACTCAGTCAGCCCTCATTCCCCCTCCTTCACAGTAGAAGCCTGAAACAAGGTTCTAAAGACTGTTGACATCTAGCGGAAGCCTTAGGAAGTGCAATTTGACCCCATAGACACTGTGTTTTTGATAGGCCAAGAGTTGAAAAACTACAAACCTCAGATTTCCCACTTCCTGGTTGGATTTTTCTCAGGTTTTCGCCTGTCATATGAGTCCTATTATACACACAGACATCATTCAAACAGTTTTAGAAACTTCAGAGTGTTTCCTTTCCAAATATACTATGCATATATATGATATACATATATTAGCAACTGGGACTGAGTAGCAGGCAGTTTACTCTGGGCACGCTTTTCATCCAAACGTGAAAATGCTGCCTTCTATCCCAAACGGTAGGCTATCTATAGGAGATGATGATAGGCTATTATAATGCCTTATAATGCACAGATAGGGCTACCCTAATTTCGTTGCTAGATGTTGTGTTAACTGTGCTAGTTCAGTGCTCTTAAAGGTTTAATTTTCAACTTTTATGCTAACGTTCCAGTTTTCCATGCTGCATGTAATATAGTGTGTTACATTTGTGTATTTGTGTGCTGAATTTCCATGTAAATGGACAATAAATTATACTGAACAAAAATATAAACGCAACATGCAACAATTTCAAGGACTTTACTGAGTTACAGTTCATATAAGGAAATCAGTCAATTGAAATAAATCAATTAGGCATTAATCTATGGGCAGGGGTGCAGCCATGGGTGGGCCTTGGAGGTCATAGGCCCATCCACTTGGCAGCCAGGCCAAAAATACCCACTGGGGAGCCAGGCCCCGTCAACCAGAACGAGTTTTTACCAAAAAATGGCTTTATTACAGACAAAAATATTCCTCGGCACCCCTCCTCAGATGATCTCGCAAGTGAAGAAGCCGGATATGGAGGTCCTGGGCTGGCATGGTTACATGTGATTGTGAGGCCGGTTGGACGTATTGCCAAGTTCTCTAAAACGACATTGGAACCAGCTTACGGTAGAGAAATTAACATTCAATTTTCGGGCAACAGCTCTGGTGGATATTCCTGCAGACAGCATGCCAATTGCACGCTCCAACAAAACTTGAGACATCTATGGCATTGTGCTGTGAGACAAAACTGCACATTTTGTGTAATTATCATGCTGTTTAATTAATCAGCTTTTTGATATGCCACAGCTGTCAGTCAGGTAAATAGATTATCTTGTCAAAGGAGAAATGCTCACTAACAGGGACAGGGATGTAAAACAAATGTGTGCACAAAATTTGAGAGAAATAAGCATTTTGTATGTAAGGAAAATGTCTGGGATTTTTCGTTTCTGCTCATGAAACATAGGACCGACACTTTTACATGTTGCGTTTATATTTTTGCTTAGTATATATTGTATCCTCAAAAGCTCAATTGAACATGGTAGACATAAAGCAGGGCTATTCAACTGAGGGCCCGCGGGCCAGATCCGGACCGTTTATTCATTTTGACTGGCCATTTGATCAATTTTGAACATGAATAAAAGATTTGCAAAAAAAATCCCCTCCAAAATCTAAACAAAAAAAGATAGAAATGCCAAAGGGGGTGGAGTTGCAATCTACTGCAGAGACAGCCTGCAGAGTTCTGTCATGCTATCCAGGTCTGTGCCCAAACAGTTCGAGCTTCTACTTTTAAGAATCCACCTTTCCATAAATATGTCTCCCACTGTTGCCGCTTGTTATAGACCCCCTCAGCACCCAGCTGTGCCCTGGACACCATATGTGTCCATACCATTAATTACCACCCATTTATCTTCAGAGTGTGTACTGTTAGGTGACCTAAACTGGGATATGCTTAACACCCCTGCCGTCCTTCAATCTAAGCTAGATGCCCTCAATCTCACACAAATTATCATGGAACCTACCAGGTACAACCCTAAATCAGTAAACATCTACCCTCGTAGATATCATGATGACCAACCTACCCTCTAAATACACGGCTGCTGTCTTCAACCAGGATCTCAGCGATCCTGCGTCCGTAATAGCTCCGCGGTCAAATGACTACCCCTCATCACTGTCAAATGCTCCCTAAAACACTTCAGCGAGCAGGCCTTTCAAATCGACCTGGCCCAGGTATCCTGGAAGGATATTGACCTCATTCCATAAGTAGAGGATGCCTGGTTATTCTTTAAAAGTGGTTTCCACACCATCTTAAATAAGCATGCCACATTCAAAAAATGTTGAACTAAGAACAGATATAGCCCTTGGTTCACACCAGACCTGACTGCCCTTGACCAGCACAAAAACATCCTGTGGCGTATTGCATTAGCATCGAATAGCCCCTGTGATATGCAACTTTTCAGGAAAGTTAGGAACCAATATACACAGGCAGTTAGGAAAGCAAAAGCACATTTTTTCAAACAGAAATTTGCATCCTGTAGCACAAACTCCCAAAAATTCTGATACACTGTAAAGTCCATGGAGAATAAGAGCACCTCCTCCCAGCTGCCCACTGCACTGAGGCTAGGAAACTAGCCTATGATAATCGAGATTTTCAATAAGCATTTTTCTATGGCTGGCCATGCTTTCCACCTGGCTACCCCTACACCGGTAAACAGCTCTGCACTCCCCACAGCAACTTGCCCAAGCCTCCCCATTTCTCCTTTACCCAAATTCAGATAGCTGATGTCCTGAAAGAGCTGCAAAATCTGGACCCCTGCAAATCAGCTGGGCTAGACAATCTGGACCCTCTCTTTCTAAAATTATCCCCCGCAATTGTTGCAACCCCTATTACTAGCCTGTTCAACCTCTCTTTCGTATCATCTGAGATCCCCAAAGATTGGAAAGCTGCCGCGGTCACTCTGGACGGTTCTGACTTAGAATATGTGGACAACTACAAATACCTAGGTGTCTGGTTAGACTGTAAACTCTCCTTCCAGACTCACATTAAGCATACCCAATACAAAAATTAAACCCAGAATCGGCTTCCTATTTCACAACAAAGCAGCATTCACTCATGCTGCCAAACATACCCTCGTAAAACTGACTATCCTACTGATCCTTGACTTCGACGATGTCATTTACAAAATAGCCTCCAACACTACTCAGCAAACTGGATGCAGTCTATCACAGTGCCATCTTTTTTGTCACCAAAGCCCCATATACTACCCACCACTGCGACCTGTATGCTCTCGTTGGCTGGCCCTCGCTTCATATTCATCGCCAAACCCACTGGCTCCAGGTCATCTATAAGTCTCTGCTAGGTAAAGCCCCGCCTTATCTCAGCCCCGCGCTCCAGCAGGTATTTTTCACTGGTCACTGTTAAGGAATTTTTTATCTATAATGACTAATTATGTATACATTTCAATCAGGATGTACTAATCAGAATACAATTATGGTACTGTATATGTACTAATCAAAATACTAAATGTTACTGTATATGTATGAATTTTCTTATCTGATCCCAGTACTGAAGTGAATGTGGTCAAGAGTTTAGTAACAATGACAGTCTGTTCATTGGTACAAATGAATCAGACTGGCTAGAATGCTTATCTACACAAGAAAACCTTGACTCGTAAATTATATTAAATTGGTAGGGAGACGGATGTGGGAAGGCTTGAGACACAGCCTTGTGGTACTGGAACGGAGGTGTGTGAACGTGGGCAAAAAGTAGAACAATGACGGTCTGTTCCTTTGTACAAATGAATGAACTATCTCCAGATGGCAGGGACGGACTATCTCCAGACTGTCTAGAATGCTTATCTACACGGACTGACCTTGGCTCTAGGCGAGGAGGGAAGGCTTGAGAACTATAGGGCCTTTCTACCAGTGTCAAGAAGAGACGGAACATTTAGAAAACGCTGACGTCATTTTCAGTTTATAACCTGTGGTAAAATGTGTATGAAGGTAGTACTCTCCTGAATTAAACGCTGTTACCTGACTTTTAAGACCGGGGCTCTGTCCATTCTTATTAAATAAGGGTCTTACAAACCCTTAATGCATTGACAGAGTGTTTAATTTTGATTGGGAATTAAAACAGAGGAATTTAGAATTCCTTCAACAGTCACCCCCAAAGCCAACTCCTCCTTTGGCCGCCTGTCCTTCCAGTTCTCTGCTGCCAATGACTGAACGAATTGCAAAAATCACTGAAGCTCCCTCCACTAACTTTAAGCATCAGCTGTCAGAGCAGCTTACAGATCATTGCACCTGTACATAGCCCATCTGTAAATAGCCCACCCAACTACCTCATCCCTATATTGTTGTTTTTTGCTCCTTTGCACCGGAGTATCTCAACTTGCACATTCATCTTCTGCACATCTATCACTCCAGTATTTAATTGCTAAATTGTAATTATTTCGCCCCTATGGCCTATTTATTGCCCTACCTCCCTAATCTTACTTAATTTGCACACACTGTATATAGACTTTTCTATCGTGTTATTGACTGTACGTTTGTTTACTCCATGTTTAACTCTGATGTTTGTGTCGCACTGCATGGCAGTTGTAAATGAGAACTTGTTCTCAGCTGGCCTACCTGGTTAAATAAAGGTGGAACTTTTTTTTTTCTTATGTTCTGTTTCAAAATGACAAGCACTACTGTGGTTATCTGTAGTGTGGCTTCTAGC
Organism: Oncorhynchus kisutch; assembly: GCF_002021735.2. Classification (NCBI taxonomy): domain Eukaryota; kingdom Metazoa; phylum Chordata; class Actinopteri; order Salmoniformes; family Salmonidae; genus Oncorhynchus; species Oncorhynchus kisutch. The sequence goes on along the minus strand of NC_034193.2, from coordinate 39,000,174 downwards.
GCCTATGTGGCATGTCGATTATTTTTTCTTCATATGAATTTGGCTCTAGCGTTTAAACGGTTTAAGTTACAAAAACTTATGACCCCATTCCTGAAAGCTACGACTCTCAGGAACCTGTACATGCTTTCTATTTTTCTTTCTGATGCTCACAAGGAAAAGTTGAAAGTTGAAAGGGAGTGTGAGGGAAATTAATTCAAAGCATACTTCCTTCAGATTGGAATTTGGCATTACCTGATTTGAGATACTTAGCTTTCAGATGATTTTAAAATGACCTAATTACTTTTAGTTAAAAAGCTTTTAATAGTTATTTAAATAAAAGAAAAATGGTGGGCGCTCGTTGTGCCTTTTCCTTTTCAATGATTGTTACGGATACAAGTGTTACGGCTACAAGTATCCTGTGTGTGTATCCTGTGTGTGTGTGTTTCTTTTCTCTCCTTCTCCCCTCACAGGTGAAAATCATCACTCCCCAATCAGTCAACAATCAATCATCAATCAGAAGACACACCTCCACCTATTTCCTACCCTATCACAGTTCCTTCCCCATGGTTTAAAAACCCCATCATTTGTTTGCTCTGGAGCTCAATCTCTCTGTAAATGCCATGTATGTAGATCTCTGTGTTTCACTCTCTCTTTGTGTCTTAAACCTCTCTTTTGTTTGAGCAGCGCCATAGCACTTTGTCAAGTGCCCATGGGCATACACTACCCGTAGGTGAACTTTTGTTAAATACACTAGTTAGAACTGGGCGGACCACCCACTTTTTGGTTAGTTAGTTAGCTGTTGTTAAAGTAGGCTAGTCTAGCTTAGGGGTGTTTTTGTATATTTATTGTTTCTTTCCTTGGGTCCAGCTCAGCCCCTTTTCCTGCTCCCCCCATTACCGTGTGTTTATAAATAAACTTTGAGTTTGACGGTAGATTTCAGTTTTCCTGGTTATTTCGTTCACCCTTTCACTTTGTCACAATAAAAATTTGCATGAGTTATGTTACGGGTCTCATTACCATCCCCCCTAGACTGTCGGGCCAAAAGGGATTCGTAACAATGATGATCAAATGTTTTGGTTGCACCTCGACTCATTGGTTGAGCACTCTCCACTTCTTTCCTAATGACTTTTATCAACATTTAATTTGAAGAAAAGTGCTTTATTGGTGTGTGTGCGTTGCTTTTTTTTTATACTGTTCATCCAAAGAATAATCGCATGTGGAAACTGTCTGCGGCCCCCCTGGAATTAACCTTTTTTACATCTGGCCCTTGTAAGAATATAGTTGAATATTTTTGGGGGATTTGAAACAATCTGCAGACCTTTTGTTTAGTTTGACCTTCCTTTGGTATCCGCAGTGCAATAACAAAACCATAATGAATAGCCTATGTTGTGTTGATTGTGACTTGTGTGAATATAAGATGCCAACTGTATTTAAGACCCAGTTTGTGGATTGATACATGCAGTAGCTGGTAGACATTTTATATAGTGGAAGATGCTCCGAATTCTTTGCCTTGTGAACTGCAAAGGGAAAAGTCCAAATGTGTACATAGGTCATCCCTTTACTGTCATGGCCTCTCTGCTAGGGTTAGACCCATTAGGAGCTTACTGAGCTAATGTGACCTCAAAGAGACATACTGCTTAAACTGATTGCTGTAGAGTAATGTTTAATGTTTAACTTTGGCACGGTGAACTGATCACAGAACTGTGCCTTGGGGCTACATACTTTCTACCTGGAGTAGAGCGGTGTGCAATCTCAGAACAAATTTTACACTAGTAAAATTTAAGCTGTGACATGGAAATGGACCTCATGAGCTGAACACACACACCAGCTGTGTCTTGATATCCATTGTTACACACACACACCAGCCAGCTCTTGATAGCCATTGTCCCTGCATGTTAACATCTGTAGCTTTCAGACTCATAGCAGCTGGGTTCATTCATAAAATGAATTATATTAAGTCATTCTATCAGACGTCAGCCATAACCAGGAAGCCCAGTCCTCCCTTTCACCTCAGCCAGTCTAAGTGCACTCCTAGACCACCTAATTGCACGTAACAGCTAGCCGAGCGCACCAAGCTTATGCACGGAAGTCAAATGAGGGCCCTTCATTTGATGAGTCATGGTTTATGAGTAATGTTCTGATGAATGGACGCCGCTATTCCTGTGTAGCAGTTTTCAATGAGGGCTCTTACATGCGTCAGCACCCAACCCATGCCTTGACCGCTGATTCTCTTTCTCTGTCTTTCTGTCTCTTTCTCTTGGACTCGTGGGTCTTTTTCTTTCTCTCTTCCTTTCTCCCTTAGAAGCCACATGTTTTTATTGAACTGTGTAACATATGTTGGAAGTCCTTGAAATGCTAAAAGGAAATTCACAAAAGAATGCACTATACACCATAAATACAAAAGAGTTTTCAGTTTTCTTGTACAGAGCATTTCCTACTGTACAAAGCCTCAATTTAGGCTAGCAATTTAGGAAGCTTCTTCTAAAGTTTAACTGTACCATAGCAACTCAAAGGAAATTGCTTGAGAAACAATTATATTGAAGATATTTTTACATAAGAAAAGTAACACAATTAATTGTCAAGAGTAGGTGTTATATCCAACTCCAAGTTGAAAGCACATTGAATGTGAACATCTGTCTCTCTTCACTCTCTCTTGCTCTTTTCTCTTTCCTTTTCTCCCTTTCTCCTTTCTATTTCTACAGTATCACCTTTAATGTGTCACTACAGGATTTATGTTCTTCTCTCTTCTAATGCGGTCGTACACGAATTCCCCTCTTTCTCCGTCTGACGGGCACAAATGGAAGCCGTTTGGCCTTCGCGAGGGGTGTTAATGACTCCCCTCCTGTGGCGTGTGTGGGGAGGAAGCGTGGGATGAGGGTTTCGGGAAGGGGGGGGGGGGGGGGGACAGGTCAATTTAACGGTGCAATTCATTAAATCCTACAATGTGATTTTCTGGATTTTTTTTTTCTTATTTTGTCTGTCATAGTTGAAGAGTACCTATGATGAAAATTACAGGCCTCTCATATTTTTAAGTGGGAGAACTTGCACAATTGTTGGCTGACTAAATACTTTTTTGCCCCACTGTATAATAAACATATATATATATATATATGAGTACAGGGAACATAGGGTTGAATATATTATTATGACCTACTAGATCTACTGTCTCTTTTATATTATGACATTTCAGCTAGATCTACGGTCTCTATGATATTATGACAGACCAGCTAGATCTACTGTCTTTATTATATTACAATAGACCAGCTGTATCTACTGTATCTATCTCCATTTCACTTTGGCCATTGTTGTGGGCCTGCCCTCCCCTCAACAGCCTCAAATAGGCTATTTCATGTTTTTTAATTTTTTTTATTTTGCCTTTATTTAACCAGGTAGGCTAGTTGAGAACAAGTTCTCATTTGCAACTGCGACCTGGCCAAGATAAAGCATAGCAGTGTGAGCATACAACAAAGAGTTACACATGGAGTAAACAATTAACAAGTCAATAACACAGTAGAAAACAAAGGGGGGGTCTATATACAATGTGTGCAAAAGGCATGAGGAGGTAGGCAAATAATTACAATTTTGCAGATTAACACTGGAGTGATAAATGATCAGATGGTCATGTACAGGTAGAGATATTGGTGTGCAGAAGAGCAGAAAAGTAAATAAATAAAAACAGTATGGGATGAGGTAGGTGAAAAGGGTGGGCTATTTACCAATAGACTATGTACAGCTGCAGCGATCGGTTAGCTGCTCAGATAGCTGATGTTTGAAGTTGGTGAGGGAGATAAAAGTCTCCAACTTCAGCGATTTTTGCAATTCGTTCCAGTCACAGGCAGCAGAGTACTGGAACGAAAGGCGGCCAAATGAGGTGTTGGATTTAGGGATGATCAGTGAGATACACCTGCTGGAGCGCGTGCTACGGATGGGTGTTGCCATCGTGACCAGTGAGCTGAGATAAGGCGGAGCTTTACCTAGCATAGACTTGTAGATGACCTGGAGCCAGTGGGTCTGGCGACGAATATGTAGCGAGGGCCAGCCGACTAGAGCATACAAGTCGCAGTGGTGGGTGGGGTGGGGCGGCAGACACACGCATCTAACATTTCATGATATTACATATTTATATATTGCTTCTAAAATGTAAAAAAATCACAAATAATAGGGCATTAGCATGATAAGAACTTACCAGTCCAAAACAATGTCCTCTCCCGTTCAAAGAATATTCCTCCACAATCTCTAAATTAATTGTCCTACAACAATCTGTCTCACTTTCCCAATCAATTTACTCTAAAATTGTGTACATCTGTATATCTAGTCGTAGATTTAGCTTTCCCTGACTTAGTCATCATACTGATTGATATATAAACAGCTGAATTTGTGCGTTTACCAAACAATGCAGTGCGTAATGTGTTTCTCCTTCCGGTATGAAACTTCAATAGCGAATTACTAAATATGACCTATTGCCGTTTACCTCAGCTCATTGGCTATCTACCCAGCTAGATTTCAAGACGATCAGTTGTCATTGCGTTAAAATACAGTCAATCAACGAAACAGCGGGCAAATCATTGGTGCACAATGATGTCATGACTTGTTGTCTTCAAATCGGTTTCTTTCAGTCAATACGAAATGACCCATCAGGTTTGATTGTGTTACAAACAAACCAGTTGATTGCAGTGAAACCAAACATGACTGGAAAAGTCACGTTCTGTGTGGATTATTTACCTGGAATGTGCCGTCAAATGGAATGAGACGGAAATCACGACACAAGCGGTTCACAAAATGTTTCGTTAGGCTATAAAAACAGATTTTATCAAACAAAAGATCATTCATTGTGTAACAATGAGCATTGGAATTGCAAACAGACGAAGATCGTCAAAAGTAAACAATTTATTTAAATGCAGTTTGTGATTATGTTACGCCTGTGCTGGTTGAAATAGTTGGTTTTTATGGGGCTCTATGCTCAGATAATCGCATCGTATTCTTTCGCAGTAAATCCTTTTTAAAATCTGACAACGCAGTTGTCAGTTGGATTAGCAAGATTCTAGGCTTTCCATACATGTGAGACACTTGTATTTTCATGAATGTTTAATATGACTATTTATGTAGGATCAGCGTATGTTGTGGAATTTCAGCCCGCTACCGGGTTCCATGCTCAGAGGTTAAAACATTCACTGCCTTTTTGCAGTGGAGGATTATTTATTTTTATTTTTTTGGTCTTTACAAAGATCAAACCATTGTCTGTTATGGAATAAAAACAGCCGTTTTGGGTAGCGGTCAACCGATTATGATTTTTCAACCCCGATACCGATTATTGGAGAACCAAAACATGTATATATATACAGTATATGTATATTTACTGTATATATATGTATATACAGTGTATATATATACATATATACTATATGTATATACAGTGTATGTATATACAGTGTATATATATACATATAGTGTGTATATATATATATACATATAGTGTGTATATGTGTATATGTGTATATGTATATATGTGTATATGTATATATGTGTATATATATATATGTGTGTATATATACTGTATATGTATGTATATACAGTGCCTTGCGAAAGTATTCGGCCCCCTTGAACTTTGCGACCTTTTGCCACATTTCAGGCTTCAAACATAAAGATATAAAACTGTATTTTTTGTGAAGAATCAACAAGTGGGACACAATCATGAAGTGGAATGACATTTATTGGATATTTCAAACTTTTTTAACAAATCAAAAACTGAAATTGGGCGTGCAAAATTATTCAGCCCCTTTACTTTCAGTGCAGCAAACTCTCTCCAGAAGTTCAGTGAGGATCTCTGAATGATCCAATGTTGACCTAAATGACTAATGATAAATACAATCCACCTGTGTGTAATCAAGTCTCCGTATAAATGCACCTGCACTGTGATAGTCTCAGAGGTCCGTTAAAAGCGCAGAGAGCATCATGAATTCAACCAGGAAGTGGCCTCTATTTTGAAAGCTCCATGTTTGATTGAATGCCTTCCCTCCATTTACTCCAGTACTAGCCTCCCTACACTGGCTTCCTGTCAAAGCAAGGGCTAATTTCAAGGTTTTACTGCTAACCTACAAAGCATTACATGGGCTTGCTCCTAACTATCGCTCTGATTTGGTCCTGCTGTACATACCTACACGTACGCTATGGTCACAAGACGCAGGCCTCCTAATTGTCCCTAGAATTTCTAAGCAAACAGCTGGAGGCAGTGCTTTCTCTTATAGAGCTCCATTTTTATGGAATGGTCTGCCTATCCATGTGAGAGATGTAAACTCGGTCTCAACCTTTAAGTCTTTACTGAAGACTCATCTCTTCAGTGAGTGTAGTCTGGCCCAGGAGTGTGAAGGTGAACGGAAAGGCTCTGGAGCAACGAACTGCCCTTGCTGTCTCTGCCTGGCCGGTTCCCCTCTTTCCACTGGGATTCTCTGCCTCTAACCCTATTACAGGGGCTGAGTCACTGGCTTACTAGGGCTCGTTCATACCGTCGCTAGGAGGGGTGCGTCACTTGAGTGGGTTGAGTCACTGATGTGATCTTCCTGTCTGGGTTGGCGCTGGCGGAGATCTTTGTGGGCTATACTCGGCCTTGTCTCAGGATGGTAAGTTGGTGGTTGAAGATATCCCTCTAGTGGTGTGGGGGCTGTGCTTTGGTAAAGTGGGTGGGGTTATATCCTTCCTGTTTGGCCCTGTCCGGGGGTGTCATCGGATGGGGCCACAGTGTCTCCTGACCCCTCCTGTCTCAGCAGATACTACTATGCTGTAGTAGTTTATGTGTCGGGGGCTAGGGTCAGTTTGTTATATCTGGAGTACTTCTCCTGTCCTATCCGGTGTCCTGTGTGAATTTAAGTATGCTCTCTCGAATTCTCTCTTTCTCTCTCTCGGAGGACCTGAGCCCTAGGACCATGCCTCAGGACTACCTGACAGGATGACTCCTTGCTGTCCCCAGTCCACCTGGCCGTGCTGCTGCTCCAGTTTCAACTGTTCTGCCTGTGATTATTATTATTTGACCATGCTGGTCATTTATGAACATTTGAACATCTTGGCCATGTTCTGTTATAATCTCCACCCGGCACAGCCAGAAGAGGACTGGCCACCCCACATAGCCTGGTTCCTCTCTAGGTTTCTTCCTAGGTTTTGGCCTTTCTAGGGAGTTTTTCCTGCATTGCTTGCTGTTTGGGGTTTTAGGCTGGGTTTCTGTACAGCACTTTAAGATATCAGCTGATGTACGAAGAGCTATATAAATAAATTTGATTTGATTTAAGATTGATTGTTGATTGTTTTTAGATAAGTTAAGATAAGTTTAATGCTAGCTAGCAACTTACCTTGGCTCCTCCTTGCAGCCACAGGTCCTTTTGATACTGCACTCACATAATAGGTGGTCAGCCTGCCACGCAGTCTCCTCGTGGATTGCAATGTAATCGGCCATAATCGGCGTCCAAAAAGGCCGATAACCGATTGTTATGAAAACTTGAAATCGGCCCAAATTAATTGGCCATGCCGATGAATCGGTCGACCTCTAGTTTTGGGAACATACTCGAACCAGTGTGCAGCCAAATGTATTCTGTTATTTACTTTAATACAGCACCTGCAGCTGCATGACATTTATTAAAATGTAGTTGACAACTCTGATGAAAGTATTTGGGGTAATACAGGGCCGTTTGTTGATCCTGGCTGTCTCGTATTTAACTCAATTAAAAAGCTTCTAACCCATCCCAGTCTGTCCTTGGAACTGTCCCATTATGTAGATTAGGTTTGGAGCGAGTCTGGAATGACACACCGTCCCATCGGCCTGCCCAAAAATCGTTGATATTTGATTGTATATCAGTGATGTAAACGATGTGTAATGCAGCCTGTGTCATGCACAAACCACTGATTAAATTCTAATAATTTGACCACAATGTGGAAATCCCCTTACCAATGTTGTAATTTCTTATGTGCAAATACATTAATGAATATAAACCAATCATATGGTGATATGTGGTACCAATAACTTTGAATGTTGATTTGGAACCAAACGTTGTAGACCTACAGTGTGATATGAAACCCTTTCAATAGTGATTTCAGACAATGTATATGCATCACCATCGAAGACGTCACTGGGCAGTCTTTTGGGAGAGCTAAGCAAACAGTCACACTCTGTGTGCAACAGCTGGCCAGTGCAGAGCTCACATCCTATCTACTCTATGATGTAATCAGAGGAAATGATGATCCGCTGGCATGGGGGAGAGGGAATGAGGGTCGCTTTCCGCTCTTGGCCAACGTTGCCCTCTAACACTACCGCTGCATCTGTGCAAAAAGAGTTCGGTCTGAACGTGTTTTCAATAGGCTTACAGAAGGCAATATTGTTACCACACTCCACAGTCTATTAAATATGGAAAAGGTGAACATGCTTGTGTTCCTTGCCAGAAACCATTAGGTAATCCCTGTGCCCAAGAAAGCGAAGGTAACCTGCCTAAATGACTACCGCCCTGTAGCACTCACGTCGGTAGCATTGCTTTGAAAGGCTGGTCATGGCTCACATTAACACCATCTTCCCAGAAACCCTAGACCCACTCCAGTAAAACTGCATAAGTGTTGCTCTTTACTTTCTGGAGGACCAAGTTTTACATCTTCAAACTAAGGGATACCATGGCATCCGTGACAGAGAGGGAGAAGCCATCCATGTAACGTAAACTCACGTAAACTTGTACATCGCCTTGGTCCGTACAATTGCCCTTATTTTAGCACCCCAAAAACGTAATACTGCCAGATCAACTCTTTTCCAACAATCAATTACATGACCTAAACACTGCCCGTTTTTGCATAATTCAAGCAGGCAATGAGCCCCGTCGGGTCTTTTTAAAAATGCCGGGTGGGGAAGCGAAACGAATGCGTGATAGTGAGAAGGAGAGATGTCGTGTGGGAAAATTCCTTTTTTACACTCGATCTGTCCAACTTATCACCTTATCGCCTCTAAAATGTAAATAAAACACTATAAAGAGTTTATATAATGTGTCATTACATACCCATTTGAAGGTTTGTGTCGAATTTGAATCTGGTTTTTAGGGCGGTGCTAAAGTGATCTTAGAAGTAAAGTGGCTTTGAGAATGATGATCACATGCAATGATGACGCTGTCACTGTCCATTTCTTGTTTTTAAAGGACGAGAGAAGTGCTACACCTGGTGGAGAGATTGTAAGACAGAAATAGTTGCTTTATGCCTGCTGTACGTTACGACATGACAAGTCAAGATGTAACGGAGGGTCAGTTTTTTTCAACTTTTATCCAATACTATAGAATCATTACCATGTCGATCAACGCTTGAATAGAAACCTAGTTCACACCCCCGATTTTGAAGTCAACAGTCTCTACAGTCCCATTAGTTTTCTTTAGCCATGTTTGAATGTTGCGGTTGCACACATTTGTACGGAATGGGCTGAGTTTACGTTATACGGGTAAGATAATCTAGCTAGCTACATTTTCAGATATTACACGCTTCTAATTTGGTCAAAGTAGTTTTCATTGCAAGTTAAAGTGTACTGTTAGCTAGCTAGCTAATGTTACGTGTATGATTGGTGTAGTAATATTATTTGTATCTCAGAGCCATTTGCATTGCTAGTTTAGCTAGTTAACATGGACACTGGTTGGTTAGCTACCTGCAGATTCATGCAGGGTAGTAACATTATGAGTTAGCTACATGTCTAAACAAAAGACTCCACTATGTATGTAACTATTTCAATATAATGTTTGATGCCACTGCGACAACTGTCGATAGACATAGCTGGTAAATTCGCTCTCTGGTAAATTACTCTGATTTCAGAGCGCTCTCATCGGAGTGTGCCAGAGCGCAGAATAACTGACAAATTTACTAACGCTCAACAACCGTTGAATATGGCCGGTGTCAGTAAATGTTGGCAAAGAAGCATACTTAAATTGTTGCCAGCAATACAGTTGCAGTCCCCAACACTCTGGATAACATAAAAGCTTAACCAGCTCTGCTAGGGCGAGTAAATGGTGAGTGAGCTGTTCTCTCAATTGTGACTAGAAGTAGCTAGCAAGCTAGCCAACATTAGCCAGTTAGCTTGGGTGCTTGACTGCTGTTAGGTCAGAACACTCGGACCAACCCTACACCTCGACCAGAGTGTCCAGTGTGCGCTCTGAGAGCGAAACGCTCTGAATTTACGAATGCCCAGAGCAAAATCTTACGAACAAACCCGTAGTATAAACCAGCTTTTAGTCTTGAAATCTTTGGTTGTTTAGTACATGGCCTCACATGTGAATCCTTAAAGCGATGGGTTGGGCTAAAGCTTAAAGAGGGTGTGAATGATGCTGAATGGGTGTAAACAAAGAGCTCTCCAGTAGGTACCAAAACATTCAAGGGACATGTTCTCAAAAGTGATGTTACAAATGTATCAACTTTTAAAGCAGAATTACTTTCCCATTGTTCCTCAACTGTAGTGTGTATGATATACAATTTTCTAGCTCTGAGTCGCTACTTTTATCCAATGTGAAAAACACCATTTAAAATGTTGCTTCATAAGATATAATGAAAATAAAAATAGTCCAAATGGATCCTCATTGCACTTTTTATGTTTCATTTTCAAAGCCTGTATACACAGCGTCTTTTTCTAACGGTAGAGTATCTCATAATAAGCTGTAGACCACAGTATTTACCATCTATTTTTCGTACCTGTATTTACCCCCACAAACCGATGCTGGCACTAAGACCGTACTCAATGAGCTGTATAAGGCTGTAAGAAAACAGGAAAACGCTCATCCAGAGGCGGCGTACCTAGTGGCTGGGGAGTTTAATGCAGGAAAACTTAAATCCTTTTTTACCTCATTTCTACCAGCATGTTACATGTGCAACCAGAGGGGGAAAAACTCTAGACCACCTTTACTCCACACACAGAGACACGTACAAAGCTCTCCCTCTCCCAAATCTGACCATAATTTTATCCTCCTGATTCCTGCTTACAAGCAAAAACTAAAGCAGGAAGCACCAGTGACTCGGTCAATAAAGAAGTGGTCAGATGACGCAGATGCTAATCTACTTGACTGTTTTGCTAGAACAGACTGGAATATTGTTATGGAAATTCTCACATAGGACACTAAGTCAATATTAAATTAATCACTCTTTATTGTCAGCAAGCTGGAAAGGTCACAGTCAAACTTAGATGCATAAGTACCGGTCAGATGTGAGCTCTAAAAGGGCGTTCCTTACATAGAGCAATATATACTGCCATCTAAACCTATGTAAACATGATTCATTGGATCAGTTCACATGTGACTGGCTCCATCTATCTTAACTTAAAGAACATATTCTGGGCATTCTGCCAGATGTTCTTCCAGAGAGGGCCCTCCCACTCCTCTCTTGACCAAACAGAGACAGGAACCAAGGATTGTTTATGACACCAAAGATAAGATTCACAAAGTAAATTTCATCTGTTATATTCCATACTTTAATACAATTTTAAAGTAAGCATTTAGAGTTTAGCTTCTATCAAAAGGAGGTTCTATAAAATTATATAATTATAATAAATCATAATAAAGCTAAAAGTGATAACCAACATGAGTGAGTATATAAAAAAAGAATACACACATACACAAGGGATCTGTAGATTCAGAGGTGAATAACTCTCTGGACAATTACAAATACCTAGGTGTTTGGTTAAACTGTAAACTCTCCTTCCAGATTCACATTAAGCATCTCCAATCCAAAATTAAATCTAGAATTGGCTTCCTATTTCGCAACAAAGCATCCTTCACTCATGCTGCCAAACATACTCACTTCATATTCGTCGCCAAACCCACTGGCTTCAGGTCATCTGTAAGTCTTTGCTAGGTAAAGCCCTGCCTTATCTCAGCTCACTGGTCACCATAGCAGCACGCACTCCAGCAGGTATATTTCACTGGCCACCCCCTAAGCCAATTCCTCATTTGGCCACCTTTCCTGTTCTCTGCTGCCAATGACTGGAACGAATTGCAAAAATCACTGAAGCTGGAAATCATATCTCCCTCACTAACTTTAAGCATCAGCTGTCAGAGCAGCTCACAGATCATTCCACCTGTACGTAAGCCCATCTGTAAATAGCCCATCCAACTACCTCATCCCCAAATTGTTATATATATTTTTTGCTCCTTTGCACCCGAGTATCTCTACTCGCACATTCATCTTCTGCACATCTATCACTCCAGTGTTTAATTGCTAAATTGTAATTACTTCGTCACTGTGGCCTATTTATTGCCTTACCTCCCTAATCTTACCTCATTTGCACACACTGTATATAGATTATTTTCTATTGTGTTATTGACTGTATGTTTGTTTATTCCATGTGTAACTCTGTGTTTGTGTCGCACTGCTTCGCTTTATCTTGGCCAGGTCGCAGTTGTAAATGAGAACTTGTTCTCAACTGGCCTATCTGGGTAAACGATGATGAAATAAAAAATAAATACAGGAGAATGATCACCTTATGGGGAGGATAGCTGTGCTGCAAGCCCAGCTTCAGACGCAATCGTTAGGCAAGGGTAATTTAAGTGTAGGAAAGGATGAAACAGTGTCTGTGCCACCAATAAGTACAGACAGTCGTATAAATCCCCTCGCATAGTCCCCGCAGCCAGGCAATTCTCTCATGGTTTCTGGAAGGAAATGCTGTAGGAATGCGCAACGGTGTCGCTCATTCAGCTGACAGATCCTTTCAAGCAGTTCTCCCCATTAAGCAACGAGTCGGAGTCAGAGTCTTCTCTGGTCTCCTCCACCCGTTACGGGGTCTGAGACGCCGAGGCCTCCCACCATTAGCTCTGACAAATTGAACACCCTAGTCATTGGCGACTCCATTACCCGTAGTATTAGACTTAAAAATAATCATCCAGTGATCATACACTTTTTACCAGGGGGCAGGGCTACCGACGTTAAGGCTAATCTGTAGATGGTGCTGGCTATGGCTAAATCTGGCGAGTGTAGAGAGTATAGGGATACTGTTAACCACATCAGCACCAACGCAACGCTGTTAGGTTGAAACAGTGAGGTCACCAAGCGCAACATAGCTTCAATGTGTAAATCAGCTAGAAAGATGTGTCGGCATCGAGTAATTGTCTCTGGCCCCTCCCAAAATATATAATTTGTAGTTAATTGGCCTTCTTTCTGGGACTCACCCACAAACAGGACCAAGCCTGGCCTGCTGAGGAGGGGTGCTCTCATCTTATCTATGAACATAGACAGGGCTCTAACTCTAGCTCCACAATGAGATAGGGTGCAAGCCAGGCAGCAGGCTGTTAGCCACCCTGCCAGCTTAGTGGAGTCTGCCACTAGCATAGTCAGTGTAGTCAGCTCAGCTATCCCCATTGAGACCGTGTCTGTGCCTCAATCTAGGTTGGGCAAAACTAAACATGGCGGTGTTCGCTTTAGCAATCTCTCTGGAATAAAGACCTCCTCCATTCCTGCTATTGTTGAAAGAGATTGTGATATCTCACATCTCAAAATAGGGCTACTTAATGTTAGATCCCTCACTTCCATAGCAGTTATCGTCAATGAACTAATCACTGATCATAATCTTGATGTGGCCTGACTGAAACATGACTTAAGCCTGATGAATTAAATGTGTAAATGAGGCCTCTCCTCCTGGTTAATCTAGTGACCATATCCCCCCGCATCCTGCAAAGGCGGAGGTGTTGCTAACATTTACAATAGCAAATTTCAGTTTACCCAACTGCTGGGGTTCGTTCCTTGTTCCTTGTCAATCATTGGCTCATTGGTGAAATTATCATTCAGACAATATCTTTAATTAAATCAATCAAGAACCTTTATTAATGCAATTGCAGACAGAAGTTGACAACAGGAACATAGCACGCATGTTTCCGAGTAAGTTCTGCAAAATAGAAAAGGGCCTGCAAATCGAAAGCAGTTCTGGAACGCCTTGGCTGTGAACAGCATTGCTGAGGAGTGATATGGAAGAGCACTGGAGAAGTTTTACTTAAAAATGAAAATGTTACAAAAAAATTAAATGTAACTATTGTTGGGTGTTGTCAACGGTAGCTAAATGCCATTTGGTCCTCTTATGAAAATGTAAATATGTTTAAAATTAATTCTTAGTGTCATGACTTCTGCCGATGTCGGTCCCTCTCCTTGTTCGGGCGGCGGTCAACGTCACCGGCCTTCTAGCCCCCGCAGATCCACTTTTAATTTTCCATTTGTTCTGTCTTTGTCTTTCACACATGGCTTCACTCAACCAATTACTTATTATTTAACCCTCTGTTCCCCATGTTTTGATTGTGAGTGATTGTTCTTTGTACATCGGTCTGTTTTTGTGGGCTCGCTATGTTGCTTTGTAATTTTGTAATTGAGTAAAGTACGTTGATTACTCATATCTGCTGTCCTGCGCCTGACTCTCTACACACAGGACCATTACATAAAGTTGTTATTTATTCAAAATGGTCTATGTAAGTGTCATTTGAAATAATAATCATATAAAATCTCATGGTAATTTTTTTAATAATTAGGATTACCCTACATCATACTTTTATCATGTTCCAATACATCATTATATATTACAAGATGTAATGTAATTCAAACAATTGCAGTGCTGCTTTTCACATTTATTCTTATAACAAGACATGGGCTACTTGTATAACACAATATGTAATGTGACTGACGCAGAACCTACATCTCCATGTAAATGCAACTGGTACGCAGTTTCAACTCTTGTTACACTGTAAGTAATTACACTGCTCTTTTATTAATAGCATAAATGAGAAGTATAATAAACTAACAAATGAAAATTGCAGATACTGCTCTTTGCTTTGGTATTACCCTGCAATTTGTAACATATTATGGCAAAGAAGAAGACAGTAACTGTCGTTTAAGGGTTAAAGGTCAAGTCAGAGACCACTATGAGTTTCAATGCTAGTTAAGGATACTATACTGCCCTTCCAAGCAAAAATGCAGTAACTGCTCATAGCATGGAACTGAGAAAACAGCTTAAAAGTTTAATTGTCCAGCCAAATTAATTATTGGGAGATCATTGGAGATGTAGTGATCTGATGTCTTACTATGAGTTAATGTCATAGTAAGACATCAGTATAGTATCCTTAACTAGCATTGAAAAAGATCATTCATGATTTTCTAATAAAAAATATCTCCCTAATTTCTGAATCATGCTTGTAACGTCAGTAGGCTCTAGTGGTCTATGCTTCAGAGGGGGAGGGGCAGGTAGACACACTGGCAAAGATTTTCAGCTGGCAGGCAGACACTGGAATAAGGTTCTGAGTGACAGAGCAATGGCTCTGCATAGGCACTTGGTTGCGGGTTTTTTGGGGACTGAAAAAATGCCTGGAATGTAAAATAACATTAAGAACCGGTTCCCATGATTGTTTTTTTGTTTTTTGATGTTCTTTTTCGGTTTTCGGTTCTGTTCTCTGAACCAGTTCCAACCCCTGGTTACAATAGCGTGCAAGTTGTGTAGTATAATGTTATTCAGTTATACAAAGTTTTATAGAGTTTAGGAATTTTCAAAGATTATGAACTGTCATTACTGATTGTAAGTAAGCTAGCTAGCTATCGTTAGCTTACTATAATGTCTGTCAATAATGAAGATCATTGGTTAAATAAAATGTGTGAGTTAAAATTAACAAGCAACCTAAGAGTATCAATCTTAATAAATATAATGAACAAAAATATCAAAGCAACAGGCAACAATTTTCTAAAATGTTACAGATCATAAGAAAATCAGTCAATTTAAAAAAATAAGTGCCCACTTCTTTGGCCGCTAGGCCCACCCACTGGGGAGCCAGGTCCACCAATCAGAATTTGTTTTTCCTCACAAAATAGCTTTATTACAGACAGAAATACTACTCCTTGTGGGGAAAACTAATTCTGATTGGCTGGATCTACTTATTTAAATTTTAGAGGAACGACGATTTTCTGATCTGTAACTAGCTAGCTAACATTACATTTTCAGATATTACACATTTAAAAATGTTGACAGAAAGTGGTTTCATTTCTAGCTAAAGTGTACTGTTAACGTTAGCTGGCTGGCTCCCTTCCCTAGCTGATGTTATTATTCGTTTCCCAGAGCCGTTTACTGTTCTAGTTAGAGCCTAATGTTAACTAGCTCACAACACTGTGGCATTTTTGTCACTGTTTATTGTTTAACTAGCTAACGTTGGCTGGCTGGCTCGTTAGCTAACATTACGTGACGTATATACGAAACCAGTTGAATTTAACTGGTGTCAGTAAACATCTGCAAAAAAGCGTAATGAAATTGTTACCAGCGGAGCTGGTTAGGCTGTTTTCATGTTATCCATTTCTGTGATCTTTTATTTGAGCTCATGAAACATGGGACCAACACTTTACATGTTGTGTTTATATTGTGTTCGGTGTACAGTACCAGTCAAAAGTTTGGACACCTACTCATTCCAGGGTTTTAGCTTAATTTTTATTGTAGAATAATAGTGAAGACTATGAAATAACACATGGAATCGTGTAGTAACTAAAAAACTAGCCACCCTTTGCCTTGATGACAGCTTTGCACACTCTTGGCATTCTCTCAACCTGCTTCATGAGGTAGTCACCTGGAATTCATTTCAATTAACAGGTGTGCCTTGTTAATTTGTGGAATTTCTTTCCTTCTTAATGAGTTTGAGCCAATCAGTTGTGTTATGACAAGGTAGGGGTGGTATACAGAAGATAGCCCTATTTGGTAAAAGGCCAAGTCCATATTATGGCAAGAACAGCTCAAATAAGCTAAGAGAAACAACAGTCCATCATTACTTTAAGACATGAAGGTTAGTTAATCCAGAAAATGTCAAGGACTTTGAAAGTTTCTTCAAGTGCATTCGCAAAAACCATCAAGCGCTATGATGAAACTGGCTCTCATGAGGACTGCCACAGGAAAGGCCCAGAGTTACCTCTGCTGCAGAGGATAAATTCATTAGAGTTAACTGCACCTCAGATTGCAGCCCAAATAAATTCTTCAAGTAACAGACTCATCTCAACATCAACTGTTCAGAGGAGAATGCGTGAATCAGGGCTTCATGGTCGAATTGCTGCAAAGAAACCACTACTAAAGGACACCAATAGGAAGAAGAGACTTGCTTGAGCCAAGAAACACCAGCAATGGACATTAGACCAGTGGAAATCTGTCCTTTGGTCTGAGGAGTCCAAATTTGAGATGTTAGGTTCCAACCGCTGTGTCTTTCTGAGATGCAGAGTAAGTGAACGGATGATCTATGCATGTGTGGTTCCCACCGTGAAGCATGGAGGAGGAGGTGTGGGGGTTCTTTGCTGGTGACACTGTCAGTGATTTATTAGAATTTAAGGCACACTTAATCAGCATGGCTACCACAACATTCTGCAGCGATATGCCATCCCATCTGGTTTGCGCTTAGTGGGACTATCATTTGTTTTTCAACAGAACAATGACCCAAAACACACTTCCAGGCTGTGTAAGGGCTATTTGACCAAGAAGGAGGGTGATGGAGTGCTACATCAGATGACCTGGCCTCCACAATCACCCGACCTCAACCCAATTGAGATGGTTTGGGATGAGTGAAGGAAAAGCAGCCAGCAAGTGCTCAGCATGTGAGAACTTCTTCAAGACTGTTGGAAAAGCATTCTTTGTGAAGCTGGTTGAGAGGATGCCAAGAGTGTGCAAAGCTGTCATCAAGGCAAAGGGTGGCTACTTCGAAGAATATAAAATGTAAAGTATATTTTGATTTGTTTAACACTTTTTAGGTTACTGCATGATTCCATATGTGTTATTTCATAGTTTGATGTCTTCACTATTATTCTACAATGTAGAAAAACCCTGGAATGAGTAGGTGTGTCCAAACTTTTGACTAGTACTGTATGTGATAAAGTGAACATCTGACCGTAACACACAAATATAGAAAATACACTGTTCAGTCAGATGTTTTGACAGGCCTTTTTAGATAGGCATGTTAAAATTTCCAACATTTTGGTAGTCTATTTGTTAGCCAACTTGTCTATAATTAGATACATGCAGCTTTTCTTCCGTCATTACTTGTTGCCCTAGAAGATGAAATAAACCCTTACTCACCAAAATAATGTCATAAATTGATAGAGAGAATGCATCAATCTAGTTGACATGGGTAAAGGTAGTCTTCTCTTTTCTTTCATCTCTCAAAGGAGCTGATCGTGGACTACAGGAAAAGGCGGGCCGAACATGCCCACATTAACATGGACGAGGCTGTAGTGGAGCGAGTCGAGAGTTTCAAGTTCCTTGGTGTCCACATCATCAACGAACTATCATGGTCCAAACACACCAAGACAGTTGTGAAGAGGGCACGACAACACATTTTCCCCCTCAGCTGACTGAAAATATTTTGCATGGATCCCATATCCTCAAAAAGTTCTACAGCTGTACCATCGAGAGCATACTGACCGGTTGCATCACCGCCTGGTATTGCTCATCACCACCTATAACTGCTCGGCATCTAACCGTAGAGCTACAGAGAGTAGTGCGTACAGCCCGAGTACATCACTTGGGTCAAGCTTCCTGCCGTCCAGGACCTACAGTTGAAGTCGGAAGTTTACATACACCTTAGCCAAGTACATTTAAACTCAGTTTTTCATAATTCCTGACATTTAGCCATAGTAAAGATTCCCTGTCTTAGGTCAGTTAGGATCACCACTTTGTTTTAAGAATGTGAAATGTCTGAATAATAGTAAAGATAATTATTTATTTCAGCTTTTATTTCTTTCATCACATTCCCAGTGGGTCAGAAGTTTACATAACCTCAATTAGTATTTGGTAGCTTTGTCTTTAAATAGTTTAACTTGGGTCAAATGTTTTGGGTAGCCTTCCACAAGCTTTCCACAATAAGTTGGGTGAATTTTGGCCCATTCCTCCTGACAGAGCTGGTGTAACTGAGTCAGGATTGTAGACCTCCTTGCTCGCACAAGCTTTTTCAGTTCTGCCCACACATTTTCTATAGGATTGAGGTCAGGGCTTTGTGTTGGCAACTCCAATACCTTGACTTTGTTGTCCTTAAGCCATCTTGCCACAACTTTGGAAGTATGCTTGGGGCCCATTGTCCATTTGGAAGACCCATTTGCGACCAAGCTTTAACTTCCGGACTGATGTCTTGAGATGTTGCTTCAATATATTCACATAATTTTCTTTCCTCATGATGCCATCTATTTTGTGAAGTACACCAGTCCCTCCTGCAGCAAAGCACCCCCACAACATGATGCTGCCATCCTCGTGCTTCATAGTTGGGATGGTATTCTTCGGCTTGCAAGCCTCCCCCTTTTCCTCCAAAGATAACAATGGTCTTTATGGCCAATTTTGTTTCATCAGACCAGAGGACATTTCTCCAAAAAGTACGATCTTTGTCCCCATGTGCAGTTGCAAAACGTAGTCTGTTTTTTTTATGGCGGTTTTGGAGCAGTAGCTTCTTCCGTGCTGAGCGGCCGTTCAGGTTATATCGATATAGGACTCGTTTTACTGTAGATATAGATACCTTTTGCACCTGTTTCCTCCAGCATCCTCACAAGGTCCTTTGCTGTTGTTCTGGGATTGATTTGCACTTTTTGCACCAAAGTACATTAATCTTTAGGAGACAGAACGCGTCTCATTCCTGAGTAGTATGACGGCTGCATGGTCCCATGGTGTTTATACCTGCGTACTATTGTTGTACAGATGAACGTGGTACCTTCAGGCATTTGTAAATTGCTCCCAAGGATGAACCAGACTTGTGGAGGTCTAGAATTTTTGGGTGACTTCTTTTCACTTTTTTGGGGGAAAAACTAGTTTTAATGACACCAACCTAAGTGTATGTAACCTTCCGACTTCACCTGTATATACTAGGTGCTATCAGAGGAAAGCACAGAAAATTTTCAAAGATTCCAGTCACCCAAGTCATAGACTGTTCTCTTTGCTACTACACGGCAAGTGGTACCGGAGCGCCAAGTCTAGGACCAAAAAACAGCTCCTAGACTGCTGAACAATTAATCAAATGGCCACCCAAACTATTTACATTGACAACCCCCCTCTCCATTAATTTTTATATTTCTGCTACTCGCTGTTTATTATCTACTCGCTGTTTATTATCTATGCATAGTCACTTTATCTCTACCTACATGTACAAATTACCTTGACTAACCTGTACCCCTACACATCGAATCAGTGCCGGTTCCCACTGTATATAGCCTTGTTATTGTTGTTTTGTGTTACTTTTTATAATTTTTTACTTTAGTTTCTTTTGTAAATATTTTCCTAACTCTTTCTTGAACTGCATTGTTGTTTGAGCACTTGTTAGTAAGCATTTCACGGTAAGGTGTACTGTTGTATTCGGCGCATGTAACAAATAAAGTTTGATTTGATGACCCTGGATCTGCAGACTGACCTGCATGGAGCAGAAGCAATCTACCTACTGCTGGCCTGCGGCCAGTACGGAATATTATAGAGGATACATTGATATGGACATGATATATTTAACAGTGTATTGTCATCTAACTTCCCTTTTTTCCCCTTCTCTCTCCATTCCTTCTCAGTCTCTCAGAAGCTGCTAGTGAAGGTGCAGGAGGTTGGACATTGGCCTATACTTTCCCAGTTACTAGATGCCAATTCCTTGAAAATGTATAAAAAACGAAGTCAACAAAAGTTGCAGCTGTGCATATTTGACAACTTAATGTCCACCCAGCAGTAGAAAAAGTATTGCTGTTGCACTTCTGTACCTTGGTGTAATAATTGTTGTTAACAGGAAGCTCATCTCAGAGGCAAGGTGTAAGGAGTATAGGTTCCCTTTCATGTACAGTGGAAAGAAAGTGTGAACCCTTTATAAATACCTGGATTTCTGCATAAATTGGTCGTAAAATGTATCTGATCATCTAGCTCACAACAATAGACAAACAGTCTGCTTAAACTAATAACACACAAACAATTATACATTTTCATGTCTTTATTGAACACACTGTGTAAACATTCAAAGTCCACGGTGGGAAAAGTATATGAACCCTTGGATTTAATAACTGTTTGACCCTCCTTTGGCAGCAATAACCTCAACCAAATGTTTTCTGTCAGGAGGAATTTTGGACTCTTTGCAAAACTGTTTCAGTTCAGAAATATTCTTGGGATGTCTGGTGTGAACTGCTTTCTTGAGGTCATGCCACAGCATCTCAATCGGGTTGAGGTCAGGACTCAGACTGGGCCACTTCAGAAAGCATGTTTTCTTCTGTTGAAGCTATTCTGTTGTTGATTTATTTCTGTGCTTTGGGTCATTGTCCTTTTGCATCACCCAACTTCTGTTGAGCTTGAATTGGTGGACAGATAGCCTAACATTTTCCTGTAAAATGTCTTGATAAACTTGGGAATATATTTTTCCATCGATGATAGCAAGCTGTCCAGGCCCTGAGGGAGCAAAGCAGTCCCAAACCATGATGCTCCCTCCACCATACTTTACAGTTGTGATGAGCTTCTGAAGTTGGTGTGCTGTGCCTTTTTTTCTCCATACATAGTGTTGTGTGTTCCTTCCAAACAACGCAACTGTAGATTCATCTGTCCACAGAATATTATGCCAATAGCACTGTGGAACATCCAGGTGCACTTTTGCAAACTTCAGACGTGCAGGGGATGGAGCTCAGCCATCCCCTCAGACACACCCAGAGGGGGATGTAAATGCTAAGTGGGATGCTTAGGATACCCAATCTGATTTCACTCTCTATTGAAGTTGAGATTTAAAAGTGTTAGGTTAATGTTAGGGTAGGAGGTTATGGTCATAGCAAGGATTTCAGTTAGCATATATTCTTTCATTTTCAAAAAGGCTTTTGTGGATAATTTGTTAGAGGTAACATCTCGGAAACAACATACAGTGAATTTGGGTTCCATGTAAAACCCTTTCCACAGAGGGATCTACCTGGAACCAAAAAGGCTTCCGCTATGGGGACAGCCGAAGAATCCCTTTGGAACCATTTCTTCTAAGAGTGCATGGAACAGTGGCTTCTTACAATAACAGTATACTTCTATGCTTACCACTTTCCACAGAATAAAGATATTAATACATTCAACTCTGCCTCCTGACTATTTGATGTAGTTTGGATGTGAATATTGAGTTAAAATAAAAAGATCCATGATTCTTACCTTGAAGCCACCTATATCCATCCAGTCAACCCTTTCTGCCTATCACGATGCCTATGCTCCCAATTGAAATGGCTAAATAGCTTTGTGTTTGCTCAATTAAACATATCACCAAGCAATAAAACAACTGTAATTTTTGTATTTTCTATTCATTAAAGGAAATCAACCTACCTGTCTCTGTGCACATATGTGCCCGTGACAACACAACATCATGACTGACTACACACTATTAATAAACGGTAATAAAGCCATCTCTCCGTCTGTGTGCATACGTTTCCGTGGCAGCACAACATGATGACTACACACAAGCACACAGCAGCTACATTGTAACTGTAATTGTGATACAGTTAGTTATGGGGTCAGCAGTATCTGATAAATATGACACTTAATCTCTGCCAAGCAAGCCAACTAGCAATGTAAATATGTCACATGTTTAAATACGTTGTTTAGTCTGTTGCCTCGCGTGAGAGTTGGATCGCAAGTTTGTAGTTCGACAAGACGTGAACCAATAACTGACTACCCGTAGAAACCCGTAGAAATAACCCGCCCACCTTTGGGTCTTGGTTCGAGCTACACGTTTAACCCCGCCTTGTTCTGCGGTCCGCGAAAGTAGCTCAGATGGTGATCCAGCAGCCAATAGGAGTCGGGGAGAAAGCAGTAGGACTTTAATCGTACCGGGGTTAAATAGCACTCCGAAATATCATTCCCCCCAAGCAGTTGTGGTTTAAACTTTTTCATTTAAGATGGACGAGGATAGAGGGAAAGCAAACGATCAAATGAAGTTATGGAAAGAGGGCCAAAGCGATAAGGTTTGTCAATTTTTATTCTTAGTTTGTGTTGTGCAGATCTGTTTAGAAATGAGTGAGAGATCATCCAGGGTCGCTTTCTGCCTCCTGGACTACTTAGCTATACTGTTAGGTAGTTAGTTAGCTACACATTTACTGAACCATTATACTGTTCAATTTCACAACCAAAGAATGCATATTTTGTATTTGAATTGTCTTTTTTTGATCGTGCAAGAATTGTTAGCTGGCTGCTGCCTACAACTAACGTTAGCCTATTACTACTAGCTAGCTTGGATTAGCAGCTGGTCGTTACTAGCTGCTATACCCACAATCACAAAGTCAAACCCTGCCCATTTCTAACAAACCCATGCAGTTCGAGCTTTCTTGACATTTGTAGAATACAATTCCAAAAATAATTCCAATGTTATCTAGGGTTTACTCCCATACTCTTGTAATATGTTGAGGTAACATAACTGCAGAGTAGCTATTTATTTTGATTAGCTAACTAACGTCAACTACCTACCTAATGAAATGCCAAGAAGAAGTTGACTGCTTGTGTTTTAATTTGCTGGTTTAACGTGAAAACATTGCAAGATGAGAATAGAATAATCAGTGTCACTAACTGGATGATTATGGACCTTGATTTGTTGGGATAAGAAATGTAGCTAGGCCATTGTCTTGCCTATAGTTTAGCTTGGACTTTAGCCATGTCAAATCATCGTTATCTAATCATTAGTGCGCAGGAAGGGCATATTTAATGGATCAACATTATGCAAGATTGTCAGTAAACAAGGGCTATTTCACACATACCTAATGGGACCATTGAGTCCTTTGCCCAGGCTATTAAGTGTCAGGTGCACAAAGTATACCTGTACATTACTAGTCTTATTGTGTGTGTAGTTATGTCTCCCGAAAACAAGTACATTAAGAGTGTAAGTGTAGCTGATGTGTAATCAGGGAAAGGACCTACTCTGTTGCCAAAGGAAAATAGAGAGTAGGCCTAATGACTGTGTGTAAATAAAGTGTGTAGTGCAATGTCTTATGTATGACGTCTGTCATTGCTTCCCCTTCAGAGGCCAGACAACCTGACCACTGGGGCTGGTCACCCGATAGGGGACAAGCTGAATATAATAACAGCGGGTCCCCGGGGGCCCCTCCTAGTGCAGGACACCCCGTTCATAGACGAGATGGCCCACTTCGACCGCGAGCGCATCCCAGAGAGAGTGGTACATGCCAAGGGAGGCGGTGGGTGTCCACCAATACATTTTAACAGACACTGATTAGCATTTATGCAATATACAGTGCACTCCATAAGCATTACATCCAACAAGTTTGTAAAGTCACAAGCTTGATGTAATCATTGTGTGTGGGGGGGGACCGACCATGTGCTGTCATTTCTAAACGGTTCACCCGATATGGATGAAAATACTCTCAAATTAAAGCTGACAGTTATTGTATCATTTCAAATCTAAAGTGCTAGAGTACAGAGCCAAAGCAACAACAAAAAATGGTCACTGTCTGAATTATTTTGGAGCTCACTGTATTTGTCAAATGTTTTGAAGACAGGCTGGAGAGAGTCAGACACTGCTAGATTTGTTCTTAAAAGTGGACCCTCACAAAGTAATGGTATAGGGAAATACTTCCCCAGACATGCCGATCACATTTGAAATAAACATATTAAAGTGTTGGCCTACTCCTGGCTCTAGGCCAAAATACCAACTCTAACTCGTTAGTCTACTCGGGGCAGAATATTATAGGACCATACTTGATCATGTGATGTTCTGTGTTGGTCCACTATACAGAAGGGTAAAGTGCACCATGTGTATGGCTTTATAAGTTTGTGTTTACTAACTAGCTAGCTGTACAGTACCAGTCAAAAGTTTGGACTCACCTACCTGTTCAAGGGTTTTTCTTTATTTGTACTATTTTAGACACTGTAGAATAACAGTGAAGACATCACAACTATGAAATAAACACAGTGTTAAACAAATCAATGTATTCTTCAAAGTAACTACTCTTTGCCTTGACAGATTTGCACACTCTTGGTATTCTCTCAACCAGCTTCACCTGGAATGCTTTTCCAACAGTCTTTGAAGGAGTTCCCACATATGCTGAGCACTTGTTGGCTGCTTTTCCTACACTCCTTCAACTCATCCCAAACCATCTCAATTAGGTTGATGTTGGGTGACTGTGGAGGCCAGGTCATCTGATGCAGCACTCAAGCACTCTCCTTTTTGGTCAAATAGCCCATACACAGCCTGGAGGTGTGATGGGTCATTGTTCTGTTGAAAAACAAATGGTAGTCCCACTAAGCACAAACCAGATGGGATGGTGTATTGCTGCAGAAAGTTATGATTGCCATGCTGGTTAAGTGTGCCTTGAATTCTAAATAAATCACTGACAGTGTCACCAGCAAAGCACCATCTCACCACCTCCTCCGTGCTTCACGGTAGGAACCACACATGCAGACATCATTCGTTCACCTACTCTGCGTCTCACAAAGACACAGCGGGTCGAACCAAAAAATCTCAAATTTGGACTCATCAGACCAAAGGACAGATTTCTACCGGTTTAATGTCCATTGCTTGTGTTTCTTGGCCCAAGCAAGCCTCTTCTTATTATTGGTGTCCTTTTTAGTAGTGGTTTCTTTGCAGCAATTCGACCATGAAGGCCTGATTCACACAGTCTCCTCTGAACAGTTGATGTTGACGTGTCTGTTACTTGAACTCTGAAGCGTTTATTTGGGCTTCAGTTTCTGAGGCTGGTAACTCTAATGAACTTATCCTTTGCTGCAGAGGTAACTCTGGGTCTTCCTTTCCTGGAACCAAGGACCGGCGCCGACAGAGATGGCTGCCTCGCTTCGCGTTCCTAGGGAACAATGCATTTTTTTTTTTTTTTTACGTGTTATTTCTTACATTAGTACCCCAGGTCATCTTAGGTTTCATTACATACAGTCGAGAAGAACTACTGAATATAAGATCAGCGTCAACTCACCATCAGTACGACCAAGAATATGTTTTTCGCGACGCGGATCCTGTGTTCTGCCTTACAAACAGTACAACGGAGCGGATCCTATGCAGCGACCCAAAAAAACGACTCCGAAAGAGAGGGGAAACGAGGCGGTCTTCTGGTCAGACTCCGGAGACGGGCACACCGTGCACCACTCCCTAGCATTCTTCTTGCCAATGTCCAGTCTCTTGACAACAAGGTTGATGAAATCCGAGCAAGGGAAGCATTCCAGAGGGACATCAGAGACTGTAACGTTCTTTGCTTCACGGAAACGTGGCTCACCGGAGAGACGCTATCCGAAGTGGTGCAGCCAACGGGTTTCTCCACGCATCGCGCCGACAGAAACAAACATCTTTCTGGTAAGAAGAGGGGTGGGGCGTATGCCTTATGGCCAACGTGACATGGTGTGATGAAAGAAACATACAGGAACTCAAATCCTTCTGTTCACCTGATTTAGAATTCCTCACAATCAAATGTAGACCGCATTATCTACCAAGAGAATTCTCTTCGATTATAATCACAGCCGTATATATCCCCCCCCCAAGCAGACACATCGATGGCTCTGAACGAACTTTATTTAACTCTCTGCAAACTGGAAACAATTTATCCGGAGGCTGCATTCATTGTAGCTGGGGATTTTAACAAGGCTAATCTGAAAACAAGACTCCCTAAATTTTATCAGCATATCGATTGCACAACCAGGGGTGGAAAGACCTTGGATCATTGTTACTCTAACTTCCGCGACGCATATAAGGCCCTGCCCCGCCCCCCTTTCGGAAAAGCTGACCACGACTCCATTTTGTTGATCCCTGCCTACAGACAGAAACTAAAACAAGAGGCTCCCACGCTGAGGTCTGTCCAACGCTGGTCCGACCAAGCTGACTCCACACCCCAAGACTGCTTCCATCACGTGGACTGGGAGATGTTTCATATTGCGTCAGATAACAACATTGACGAATACGCTGATTCGGTGTGCGAGTTCATTAGAACATGCGTTGAAGATGTCGTTCCCATAGCAACGATTAAAACATTCCCTAACCAGAAACCGTGGATTGATGGCAGCATTCGCGTGAAACTGAAAGCGCGAACCACTGCTTTTAATCAGGGCAAGGTGTCTGGTAACATGACCGAATACAAACAGTGCAGCTATTCCCTCCGCAAGGCTATCAAACAAGCTAAGCGCCAGTACAGAGACAAAGTAGAATCTCAATTCAACGGCTCAGACACGAGGCATGTGGCAGGGTCTACAGTCAATCACTGACTACAGGAAGAAATCCAGCCCAGTCACGGACCAGGATGTCTTGCTCCCAGGCAGACTAAATAACTTTTTTGCCCGCTTTGAGGACAATACTGTGCCACTGACACGGCCTGCAACGAAAACATGCGGACTCTCCTTCACTGCAGCCGAGGTGAGTAAGACATTTAAACGTGTTAACCCTCGCAAGGCTGCAGGCCCAGACGGCATCCCCAGCCGCGCCCTCAGAGCATGCGCTGACCGGTGTGTTCACGGACATATTCAATCAATCCCTATACCAGTCTGCTGTTCCCACATGCTTCAAGAGGGCCACCATTGTTCCTGTTCCCAAGAAAGCTAAGGTAACTGAGCTAAACGACTACCGCCCCGTAGCACTCACATCCGTCATCATGAAGTGCTTTGAGAGACTAGTCAAGGACCATATCACCTCCACCCTACCTGACACCCTAGACCCACTCCAATTTGCTTACCGCCCAAATAGGTCCACAGACGATGCAATCTCAACCACACTGCACACTGCCCTAACCCATCTGGACAAGAGGAATACCTATGTGAGAATGCTGTTCATCGACTACAGCTCGGCATTCAACACCATAGTACCCTCCAAGCTCGTCATCAAGCTCGAGACCCTGGGTCTCGACCCCGCCCTGTGCAACTGGGTACTGGACTTCCTGACGGGCCGCCCCCAGGTGGTGAGGGTAGGCAACAACATCTCCTCCCCGCTGATCCTCAACACTGGGGCCCCACAAGGGTGCGTTCTGAGCCCTCTCCTGTACTCCCTGTTTACCCACGACTGCGTGGCCACGCACGCCTCCAACTCAATCATCAAGTTTGCGGACGACACAACAGTGGTAGGCTTGATTACCAACAACGACGAGACGGCCTACAGGGAGGAGGTGAGGGCCCTCTGAGTGTGGTGTCAGGAAAATAACCTCACACACAACGTCAACAAAACTAAGGAGGTGATTGTGGACTTCAGGAAACAGAGGGAACACCCCCCTATCCACATCGATGGAACAGTAGTGGAGAGGGTAGCAAGTTAAGTTCCTTGGCATACACATCACAGACAAACTGAATTGGTCCACTCACACAGACAGCATCGTGAAGAAGGCGCAGCAGCGCCTCTTCAACCTCAGGAGGCTGAAGAAATTCGGCTTGTCACCAAAAGCACTCACAAACTTCTACAGATGCACAATCGAGAGCATCCTGGCGGGCTGTATCACCGCCTGGTATGGCAACTTCACCGCCCTCAACCGTAAGGCTCTCCAGAGGGTAGTGAGGTCTGCACAACGCATCACCGGGGGCAAACTACCTGCCCTCCAGGACACCTACACCACCCGATGCTACAGGAAGGCCATAAAGATCATCAAGGACATCAACCACCCGAGCCACTGCCTGTTCACCCCGCTGTCATCCAGAAGGCGAGGTCAGTACAGGTGCATCAAAGCTGGGACCGAGAGACTGAAAAACAGCTTCTATCTCAAGGCCATCAGACTGTTAAACAGCCACCACTAACATTGAGTGGCTGCTGCCAACACACTGTCAATGACACTGACTCAACTCCAGCCACTTGAATAATGGGAATTGATGGGAAATGATGTAAATGTATCACTAGCCACTTTAAACAATGCTACCTTATATAATGTTACTTACCCTACATTATTCATCTCATATGCATACCTATATCGACTGCATCCTTATGTAATACATGTATCACTAGCCACTTTAACTATGCTACTTTGTTTACATACTCATCTCATATGTTATACTGTACTCTATATCATCTACTGTATCTTGCCTATGCTGCTCTGTACCATCACTCATTCATATATCCTTATGTACATATTCCTTATCCCCTTACACTGTGTATAAGACAGTAGTTTTTTTGGAATTGTTAGTTAGATTACTTGTTGGTTATTACTGCATTGTCAGAACTAGAAGCACAAGCATTTCGCTACACTCGCATTAACATCTGCTAACCATGTGTATGTGACAAATAAAATTGGATTGGATTTTCCTGTGGCGGTCCTCATGAGAGCCAGTTTCATCATAGCACTTGATGGTTTTTGCTGTTGTATTTGTTTTATTTATTGAAACTTTTTTTAAGGGTGGCGAGATGTGGATTAGTGAGGAAGGGGTGCTGAGGTTAGGTCACGTTAAGGGATAAGGAACAGTTTATTGCCCGCGTCACTTAATTTCCGGCCTAGCAACAAATATGTAATGTTTAGAGGAGGAGAATCCACCTCAAATTGGGGTATATACATACTACCACTGGCAGAACCATGCCTTTGTCTTATGCAGTTGTATGACCCAATGGGTGAATAGACTTTGTTTAAGCTTTACTAATCGTACATGAGTTTTACTAGGCTCATTTAGAACGTAACACTTATTTGAGCTGTTCTTGCCATAATATGGACTTGGTATTTTACCAAATAGGGCTATCTTCTGTATACCAACCGTACCATGTCACCACACAAATGATTGGCTCAAACACATTAAGAAGGAAATAAATTCCACAAATTAACTTTTAACAAGGCACACCTGTTTAATTAAAATGCATTCCAGGTGACTACCTCATGAAGCTGGTTGAGAGAGTGCCAAGAATTTGCAAAGATGTTATCAAGGCAAAGGGTGGCTACTTTGAAGAATCTCAAATATAAAACTTTTTTTGGTTACTACATGAATCGATATGTGTTATTTAACAGTTTTGATGTCTTAACTGTTCTTCTACAATGTAAAAATAAAGAAAAACCTTTGACCTTTTTTGCCTCTTCCTACACAGGAGCTTTTGGGTACTTTGAGGTGACACATGACATCTCTCGCTACTGCAAGGCCAAGGTGTTTGAGCATGTGGGCAAGACCACACCTGTCGCCATTCGCTTCTCCACCGTGGGTAAGACATTAGCCTACATTACATTTTCTTTTAACATACATTTTTTCCCCTGGTATTTTGAGGGCGCTCGCTCCGGTTTTTCTATAAAACTGCTACGAACTGTTACTTTTGTTTCCTTAAGGACATGCAAAAAGAAACACTCGGATTTGCTAGCTACCAATTTGACTACTGCCACTGTACAGGAAATGACTAAGAGCACGCTTGTCTGCAAGAGCAGTGCTTGCCGATATCTGAAGAATTCTGGACAGTCAGGTCAGTCAGTTAGCCTAGTGGTTAAGCGCGTTAGCCTAGTGGTTAAGCCCAATAACCAAAAGGTCGCCGTTTCAAATTCCGAGCCGACTAGGTGAAAAAGCTGTCGATGTACCCTTATTGCATTTCATACTTACAGGAGCAATATATACACTAGATTACTGACAGTGGTGCTTTCTGAAGTCAACCCGCCTCCATCTTGGCACTTCCCCACCATTGTAAAAAAAAATATAGAAATGCATTTAATGTCTAAATATGTTTTTGCCATATTGATCTTTGACGTTATGGGGCTATTTTGCTTCAACTGGTCCTGGGGCTCTTGTTAAGGTCAACATTATCATGAACTTTACCCAGTACAAGAATGTATAATGTAAGTAGGTGATGTAATGACGCCACGGAAAATACAGCGCTACACAGAACAAAAGCAGAAAAATATTAGGCCCACACTTCCAACAAGTTCAAGTCGAGCAGTCATTTGAAAGAATAAGAATATTTCAGTGAACTCAAAGGCAAAACCCATTAACGCCAAGATAATGGAATTCATTGCCCTTGAAAATCAACCATGCTCTGTCGTGGATGTTCGCTTTTGCCAACTGGTCGAGCCCCGGTACACACTATTTTTCAGATGTTGCCCTACCGGAGTTACACAATATTGTTGAAACTTGCCTCCATGAGAGTCACTGCTATTAGCTTCACAACTGACATTTGTTCAAGCAATGTCAGCCCCATGAACATTGAGTCTGACAGCACAGTGGGTCAACAAGGATTTCATACTGAGGAAAGCCATATTGCATGCTCAAGAATGTGCTGGTTCTCATACCGCTGCTGGCATTTGAGAACATGTTTGAAACTTGGAAACATGAACACTCCAAGCTCCATTCGAAAAACTGACTTGAGAAAAAAGCTCAACTGCGTCTGCAGCAGACGCGATACCCTGTCATGGCATTGAAACTACTGCTCAACAAAACTGCCGACAGACCGAGGGGTTAAAACGTACAAAAGTACTCTGCTGTGAACAAGCGATTTGGTGGCATTCTCTCTGAGCCTCTATTGTGTCACCACCATGCTCAATGCTATGTACAAGGACCGCTACTTCGACGCAGGCAAGAAACAGGGTTTACGTGAAGTGTTACATACACAGCTGGACAAGATGGAAACGGACACCGTGACAGTACGCACCGAGGAAGAGGCCACAGACTAGTGGTCGACGTTTAATCGAAATGGCTGATTAATTGGGGCCTATTTCAAGTTTTCATACCAATCGGGAAACCAGTGTTTTTAGACACCGATTTGGCCTTACATTTTTTTAATATATATATATATATATATATATATATATATATATATATATATATATATATATATATATATATATATATATTTTATTTAACTAGGCAAGTCAGTTAAGATCACTGTTCTTATTTTCAATGACGGCCTAGGAACGGTGGGTTGACTGCCTTGGTCGAACGACAGATTTTTACCTTGTCAGCTCGGGGATTCAATCTTACAAATTTATGGTTAACTAGTCCAACGCTCTAACCACCTGCCTTACATTGCTCTCCACGAGGAGCCTGCCTGTTACGCGAATGCAGTAAGAATCAAAGGTAAGTTGCTAGCTAGCATTATACTTATCTTTATAAAAAAACAATCAATCATAATCACTAGTTAACTACACATGGTTGATATTACTCGTTTATCTAGCGTGTCCTGCGTTGCATATATGCGGTGCGCATTCGCGAAAAAGGACTGGCGTTGCTCCAACGTGTACCTAACCATAAACATCAATACCTTTCTGAAAATCAATACACAAGTATATATTTTCAAACCTGCATATTTAGTTTATATTGCCTGCTAACATTAATTTCTTTTAACTAGGGAAATTGTCACTTCTCTTGCAACAGAGTCAGGGTATATGCAGCAGTTCGGGCCGCCTGGCTCGTTGCGAACTGTGTGAAGACTATTTCTTCCTAACAAAGACAGCCAACTTCGCCAAACGGGGGATGATTTAACAAAAGCTCATTTGCGAAAAAAAGCACAATCGTTGCACGACTGTACCTAACCATAAACATCAATGCCTTTCTTAAAATCAATACACAGAAGTGTATATTTTTAAAGCTGCATATTTAGCTAAAAAAAATCCAGGTTAGCAGGCAATATTAACCAGGTGAAATTGTCACTTCTCTTGAGTTCATTGCCAGCAGAGTCAGGGTATATGCAACAGTTTAGGCCTCCTGGCTTGTTGCAAACTAATTTGCCAGAATTTTAAGTAATTATGACATAACATTGAAGGTTGTGCAATGTAACAGGAATATTTAGATTTCTGGATGCCACCCATTAGATAAAATACAGAACGGTTCCGTATTTCACTGAAAGAATAAACGTTTTGTTTTCGAGATGATAGTTTCCGGATTCTACCATATTAATGACCTACGGCTTGTGTTTCTGTGTTATTATGATATAATTAAGTCTATGATTTGATAGAGCAGTCTGACTGAGCGATGGTAGACACCAGCAGGCTCGTAAGCATTCATTCAAACAGAACTTTCGTGCATTTTGCCAGCAGCTCTTCGCAATGCTTCAAGCATTGCCCTGTTTATGACTTCAAGCCTATCAACTCCCGAGATTAGGCTGGTGTAACCGATGTAAAATGGCTAGCTAGTTAGCGGGGTGCGTACAGAGAAATGGTTCTATAATTCCTATACTAACTATAACCTAAAACTTCTTACCTGTGAATATTGATAACTCATGTTAAAAGGAACCACCAGCTTTCATATGTTCTCATGTTCTGAGCAAGGAACTTAAACGTTAGCTTTCTTACATGGCACATATTGCACTTTTACTTCTCCATCACTTTGTTTTTGCATTATTTAAACCAAATTGAACATGTTTCATTATTTACTTGAGGCTAAATTGATTTTATTGATGTATTATATTAAGTTAAAATAAGTGTTCATTCAGTATTGTTGTAATTGTCATTATTACAAATGCATTTAAAAAATCGTCCGATTAATCGGTACCGGCTTTTTTTGGTCCTCCAATAATCGTATCGGCGTTGCAAAATCATAATCGGTCGACCTCTACCACAGACGGACTAAGCTGAAAAGCTTCATTGCTTGACACGCATGATGAAATCCTGGTTGAGAATGAAATGACTGAACAAATGAACAATGAAACGGCACAGCAAGTAAGTGAAAGAAATAGGTTTTGGTTATGTTTTACTGGTAATGGGGACATATATAAATGCCAACAAAATAACAATTGTTTTGTGTGTGTAACCTTTATTTAACAAGACAAGTTAAGAACAAATTCCTATTTACAATGGCGGCCTACCCCGCCCTATGGGACTCCCAATCATGACTGTGTGTGATACAGCCTGGAACCAGAGACTGTAGTGACGCCTCTTGCACTGAGATGGTGTGTGTGTGTACTATTTAACTACTAGAATGCTTAAGGCCGCTAAAATTGTAAATATCAGAGATCGGTATCGTTTATTTATTTTTTTGCAAGGAAAATATTGGGTATCGGCCAAAGATGTCATATCGGTGCATCCCTAGTATACAGTCATTTTTGCTTGTGTTTATCAAGGGAGTCGATCATTTCAGACCCCCACTTTACACCATTGAATAAATACCAGAAAATACACAATGTCATATTTTTAGTCTGCAAATAGTGTATTGTGTTAACTGGTTGTCCATGTGTTTCTTATCAACCTATTTTTGTCTCGAACTCATGTAGCTGGGGAATCGGGCTCAGCGGACACAGTGAGAGACCCACGTGGCTTTGCAGTCAAGTTCTACACTGACGAGGGCAACTGGGACCTTACTGGCAACAACACCCCCATATTCTTTATCAGGGATGCAATGCTGGTGAGTTCAGACGTGTGAGTCAAGATTGCGTCTGGGTGTGCCTTGCTTAGATTCAGTCTTTGACACATGACATGGAGTACAAGGAGTGGAATGTTAGCTGAACAGACTGGCAACCAGGCTAGTACATTAGTCTATCTCCCCGTATGATATTAAATACCATTACCACATCTCTCTAATTTCCCTTTGTTTGTGCAGTTCCCATCCTTCATCCACTCTCAGAAGCGCAACCCCCAGACTCACCTGAAGGACCCAGACATGGTGTGGGACTTCTGGAGCCTGCGGCCTGAGTGTATGCATCAGGTACTGCATCTGCTCCTCTACTCGCCACCAAACCTGTACACGCACGATAGTTAGAATCAGAAAATGCATTGTATTTTCTGATTTCACCCCACACTAAGCCAAATTCTAGTAAGAACATGTCAATAACAACTTAAAAGCTGTGCCAGTATATCTAGAAATGGTGGTTGCTGCATTAATTTAAATAGATTATTATATAATTCTTCTAATCTTATTTACTTATCACAATGGCTAAATTGCTTATGACTATGTGCCTTTGTTCATCATTTTGTCTTAATCTCTGTGAAGGTGTCCTTTCTGTTCAGTGACCGTGGTCTGCCCGACGGCTTCCGCCACATGAACGGCTACGGATCCCACACCTTCAAGCTGGTGAACGCCGACAGTCAGCCCGTCTACTGCAAGTTCCACTACAAGGTTAGAGCATAACTAAAAAAATATAATCACATTTTATTGGTCAAATACACATGGTTAGCAGATGTTAATGCGAGGGTAGTGAAATTCTTGTGCTTCTGCTTCTGACAGTGCCGTAATATCTAACAAGTAATCTAACAATTTCACAACAACTACACACAAGTGTAAAGGAATGAATAAGAGTATGTACATATATGGATGAGACATGGCCGAGTGGCACAGGCATGGTTAAATAGATGGTATACGGTACAGTGTGTATATACATATGAGTAATGTAAGATATCTTAACATTTATTAAAGTGGCATTGTTTAAAGTGACTAGTGATCCATTTATTAAAATGGGCAGTGATATGAGTCTCTATGTAGGCAGGAGCCTCTGAGTTAGTGATTTTGGTTTAGCAATCGGATGGCCTTGAGATGGAAGCTGTTTTTCTGTCTCTCGGTCCCAGCTTTGATGCACCTGTACTGACCTCGCCTTCTGGATGGTAGCCGGGTGAACAGTCAGTGGCTCGGGTGGTTGTTGTCCTTGATTATCTTTTTGGCCTTCCTGTGACATTGGGTTCTGTAGGTGTCTTGGAGGGCAGGTAGTTTTCCTCTGGTGATGCGTTGTGCAGACCACACCACCCTCTGGAAAGCCTTGCGGTTGAGGGCGGTGCAGTTGCCGTACTAGGCGGCGATACAGCCCGACAGGATGCTCTCGATTGTGCACCTGTAAAGGTTTCTCCGGATTTTAGGTGACAAGCCAAATTTCTTCAGCCTCCTGAGGTTGAAGAGGCACTGTTGAGACTTCTTCTCTATGCTACCTGTGGGTGGACCATTTCAGTGTGTCTGTGTACGCCGAGGAACTTAAAACTTTCCACCTTCTCCACTACTGTCCCTTCCATGTGGATACGGGGGTGTTCCCTCTGCTGTTTCCTGAAGTCCACAATCTTCTCCTTTGTTTTGTTGCCGTTGAGTGAGA
Source organism: Oncorhynchus kisutch (assembly GCF_002021735.2). Lineage (NCBI taxonomy): Eukaryota > Metazoa > Chordata > Actinopteri > Salmoniformes > Salmonidae > Oncorhynchus > Oncorhynchus kisutch. The sequence continues at coordinate 38,964,376 of NC_034193.2, read as the reverse complement.
TTGTTTTTCTGCCCTCGCCTCCTCCCTGTAGGCTGTCACGTCGTTGTTAGTAATCAAGCCCGCTACGGTTGTGTTGTCTGCAAATTTTATGATTGAGTTGGAGGCGTGCATGGCCACGCAGGAATGGGTGAACAGTGAGTACAGGAGGGGGCTGAGCACGCACACTTGTGGGGGGGCCCCAGTGTTGAGTGTCAGCAAAGTAGAAATGTTTCCTACCTTCAGCACCTGGGGGCGGCCCGTCAGAAAGTCCCTGACCCAGTTGCACAGGGCAGGGTTGAGACCCAGGGACTCCTGAATGATGAGACCCAGGGACAGCTTAATGATGAGCTTTGAGGGTACTATGGTGTTGAGGGTACAATGAACAGTCAATGAACAGCCTTCTTACATAGGTATTACATAAGATGACAGAAGTGAGTGCTACAGGGTGGTAGCCATTTAGTTTGCTTTGCCTTGTGTACAGTAGCAATGGTGGCCATCTTGCAGCATGTGGGGACAGCAGACTGGGATAGGGAGCAATTTAATAATGTCCGTAAACCCTCCAGCCAGCTGGTCTGCGCATGCTCTGAGGACGTGGCTAGGGAGGGTTAAGCCTAGCAAGGGTTAACACGTTTAAATGTTTTTACTCACTTATAGGAGTCGACTATACTTAATTAACTGAAGGATGAAAGAGAGTAATAGTGGGAAGAAGTAAACCTAGTTCGATAAATTGGGACTTGTCCATAGTAACCCATAGCATCCTTCCTCTGCTCTCCTCAGACCAACCAGGGTATCAAGAACATGAAACCTGAGGACGCCGAGCGCCTGGCCTCCACCGACCCGGACTATGCCATTCGAGACCTTTACACCTCCATAGCCAACGGCAAATTCCCTTCCTGGTCATTCTACATCCAGGTCATGACCTTTGACCAGGCCGAGAAGTTCCAGTGGAACCCCTTTGACCTGACCAAGGTAGCATAGAGATACAATTTTAATTTATTAAATTATGTGGGGACCCTAACCCTTATAGTAGGTGCATTCCTAAACATTTGATCAATACTTTGTTGTTTTTTAAAGAATGTGACAAATACCTGAAATGTCTTAATATTGTACTTTGTTAGCAATTTTAACAAGATGTCCCCAAAAATATTCTGTCCATACATATGCAGTACTCTGACTTTTCCACCAGAGGGGGGACTCACTCCACATAACCTCTGAAAGTGGTCTGAGCTCTGTTATGGTGTCATAGTGTTTGTGAAGGGTAGAATAATGGGTAACTGACTGAATAGCTGCAGTCTTTTCAGGATAATTATTAGGTGAAAATATAGGGTAGGGGTCATGCATGAATGCATAAAAAAAAATCTTGGCTAGAAATCTCTTGCACATCTATGCACCTTGGTTGGCCTGAGAAGTAGCAACACTTCTCTTTTTCCTTAGGTGTGGTCTCACAAGGAGTACCCCCTCATTCCGGTGGGGAGGTTGGTGCTCAACAGAAACCCTGCCAACTACTTTGCTGAGATCGAGCAACTGGCCTTTGACCCCAGCAATATGCCCCCTGGCATCGAGCCCAGCCCCGACAAGATGCTGCAGGGGCGTCTGTTCTCCTACCCAGACACACACCGCCACCGGCTGGGAACTAACTACCTGCAGCTGCCCGTCAACTGCCCCTTCAGGACCCGTGTGGCCAACTACCAGCGAGACGGGCCCATGTGCATGTTCGACAACCAGGCTGGCGCTCCCAACTACTTCCCCAACAGCTTCAGTGCTCCAGAGACCCAGCAACAGCACGTGGAGACCAGGTTTAAGGTATCCCCAGATGTGGCCCGCTACAACAGCGCTGACGACGATGATGTCACACAGGTAATGTATCTATGTAGCACACAATGGATTAGTTCACTGAGATGGGCGTGAATCAAACAGGTGTCTCGAGTGCCATTTAAAAAAAGAAAGTGTGTGTGTATATGTATATATGTATATATGTGTGTGTGTATATATATGTGTGTGTGTGTATATATGTGTGTGTGTGTATATATTTTTATATATATATATATATATATATATAATTTTTTTTAAATATATTTTAATATATTTTTATATATATATATATATATATATATATTTTATATAATTTTATATATTTCTGCTTGACAAAATAAAATCTTGGTCGACCAACAGCCTATCGACCAGTCGACTAAATGGGGTCAGCCCTAGTTACATTAAAGTAAACCAACGTTTTGGAAATACACTGAACAACATAATAAATACAACACATAAAGTGTTGGTCCCCTGTTTGATGAGCTGAAATAAAAGATCCCCGAAATGTTCTTCTTTCATCCTTGTTACTGATCATTTCTCATTTGCCTAGATAATCCATCCAGTCGACAAGTGTGGCATATCAAGAAGCTGATTTTAAACAGCATGATCATTACACGGATGCACCTTGTGGAAGGGACAATTAAAGGCCACTCTAAAATGTGCAGTTTTGTCACGCAACACAATGCCACAGATGTCTCAAGTTTTGATTAAGTGTGCAATTGGCATGCTGACTGTAGGAATGTCCACTAGAGCTCTTGCCAGAGACTTGAATGTTAATTTTTCTACCGTAAGTCTCCTCTCTGTTCATCTTTGCCTCAACCCTGACTAGTCTCCCAGTACATTCAGGTCAAAGAGTTCAATCTTGGTTTCATCAGAGAAGAGAATCTTGTTTCTCATGGTCTGAGGGTCTTTAGGTGCCTTTTTGGCAAACTCCAAATGTGCTGTCATGTGGCTTCTGTCTGGCCACTCTACCATAAAGGCCTGATTGGTGGAGTGTTGCAGAGATGGTTGTCCTTCTGGAAGGTTTTCCCATCTCCACAGAGGAACTCTGGAGCTCTGTCAGAGTGGCCATTGGGTTCTGGGTCTCCTCCCTGACCAAGGCTCTTCTCCCCCGATTGCTCAGTTTGGCCAGGTGGCCAGCTTTAGGAAGAGTCTTGATGGTTCCAAACTTTTTGCATTTAAGAATGATGGAGGCCACTGTTCTTGGCTCTTCAATGCTGCAGAAATGTTTTGGTACCCTTCCCCAGCTCTGTGCCTCGACACAATCCTGTCTCGGAGCTCTACGGACAATTCCTTCGACCTCATGGCCTGTTTTTTTTCTGTGACATGCACTGTCAACTGTGGGACCTTTTTTAAATTTATATAGACAGGTCCAAGATCTGCTTATTTTTTAGAAATGTAATGAACTTTGTCATTATGGGGTATTGTGTGTAGATTGATGGGGGGGGGGGGGGGGGAAGAGAGAAGTACTGTCTTTTAAAGGCTGTAATGTAAGAACATTTGGGAAAAGGAAAGTGGTCTGAATACTTTCCGAATATGGAAAAATACAGCAATCGATTGTTCGAAAGAACAGGCAACTTTTTTGTTTGTCTGGGACAACCCTAGATCAGTCAGATGCAAGCCAGTGATCTGCAATGTTATCTCGGCTTCAAGGAAGAAAGACAATTTCTAAGAGGAACATAAAACATACTTTTCAGTAACCCCAACATTTTACCAGGCTTGTGTTTTGATGCGCTGTCAGGCAATGTGTTTTAGAAAAATGCTTGCCACTTAATGTAGTCCAAAAAAGGTTTGTGGATCTGGACTTTACCCGTCATACTGGAGCAATGGGCATTCTAGCTCTGGCTCTTCCAGGATGTGTAGATTGGGGCCATATCCTGGCCCTGCTGGTCAATCCTGGCACTTCAAAAGGGGCTCGGCCTGGCCACCGGGGTCAACCAGCGTTCCTGGTCGCGAGAGGCTGATGGGCTTCTCTCCAGTAGAGAGGGTTGCACTGAGGTGACCTGAGGGTGAATTCATACACATGGAGATCTGTGTGCACTGCCAGGCACAACGATGATACGCTCTATATAGAACTATAAATCTCTTTTTAATTTAATTTTATTTTAAGCAATACTACTTTGTTTCTGTGTTCAAATGTTTGGCTTTGTAATTTATAAATTGTAAAAAATCCTTAACTGTAATGCTTATAAATGATTACAAATAATGAAATATTTATTGATAGTTTAATTGTTTATTAATGCGCGTGTGTGACCAGTTGCTTGACCTTGCGTGCGTATTGCAGGTGCGTACCTTCTTCACTGAGGTGCTGAATGAGGAGGAGCGCCAGAGGCTCTGTCAGAACATGGCTGGGGCCCTGAAGGGGGCCCAAGTCTTCATCCAGAAACGCTGGGTGAGTTCTCATCATTATGATTGTTTAAGTCACCATTTTCATCATTGGGCTCAGCAATCATGTTATTTCTATCATGTTTTTTTTATCATTACTATTCAAATCAAACTCTCCTCCACCACACTGTCATCAAAGTATTCACACCCTTGACTTTTAACACATTTTGTTACAAAGTGGGATTACAATTTTATTTAATTGTCTTTTTTTGTCAACGGTCTACACAAGTCTGTGGAAGAAAAAAAAAGTATTTGTAAAAACACATTTTTTATATATATGAAAAATAAACCCCATTATATCTTGATTACTTCAGTATTCAACCCCCCCCCCCCCGAGTCAATACATGTTAGAATCACATTTGGCAGCAATTACAGCTGAGCCTTTCTGGGTAAATCTCTAAGAGCTTTCCACACCTGGACTGTGCAATATTTGCCAATTATTATTTTCAAAGTTCTTCAAGCGCTGTCAAATTGGTTTTTGCTCATGGCTAGACAACCATTTTCAGGTCTTGCCATAGATTTTTCAAGCAGATTTATGTCAACTGTAACCCAGCCACCCAGGAACATTCACTGTCTTCTTGGTACTGTGTGTAACTCCAGTGTAGATTTGGCCTTTTTAGGTTATTGTTCTGCTGAAAGGTGAATTCATCTCCCAGTGTCTGCTGGAAAGCAGACTGAACCAGGTTTTCCTCTAGGATTTGTATTCTTTCGACTTCTGTTTCACTCTGTCAGTAAGATTAGTATTGTGGAGTAGAGGTCGACCGATTTATGATTTTTCAATACCGATTATTGGAGGACCAAAAAAGGCGATGCCGATTTTAAATAAAATAAAATAGTTGTAAAGTAACTGTAAAGTTGCAAGATAGGGTCCCCCGAGCTGACAAGGTGAAAATCTGTCGTTCTGCCCCTGAACAAGGCAGTTAACCCACCGTTCCTAGGCCCTCATTGAAAATAAGAATGTGTTCTTAACTGACTTGCCTAGTTAAATAAAGGTATATAAAAATCGGCAAATGGGCGCCCAGAAATACCGATTTGTTATGAAAACCTGAAATCGGCCACACCGATTTAATCAGTTGATGTTGTTGAGCCATACTTGGAGTTTAATGGCTGTGATAGCAGAAAACTAACTGTTTTAAAGTCACCATTGGCCTCATCGTGAAATCCCTGTGCGGTTTCCTCCTTTTCTTTCAACTGAGTTAGGAAGGACGCCTGTAAATTTGTAGTGACTGGGTGTATTGATACACCATCCAAAGTGTCATTAATAACTTTACCATGCTCAAAGGGATATTCAATGTCGTTTTAAAAAATATTTAATCTACCAATTAGGTGCCCTTTGCAAGGCATTGAACAACCTCTCTGGTCTTTGTGGTTGAATCTGTTTGAAATTCACTGCTCGACTGAGGGACTGAGATACTTTTATGTGTGGGGTACAGAGATTAGGTAGTCGTTAAACAATATTGCACAGTGAGTCCATGTAACTTGTTAAACACATTTTTACTCCTGAACTTGTTTAGGCTGGCCATAACAAACAGGTTGGATACTTATTGACTAAACATTTCAGCTTTTCATTTTGTATTAATTTATAAATATCTAGAAAAACAATCCATTTTGACATTATGGGGTATTGTGTGTAGGCCAGTGGGATTATGATATATATTTTTTAAATTCAGGCTCTATAACACAACAAAATGTGGAAAGTCCAGGGGTGTGAATACTTTCTAAAGGCACTGTATATTTCCCAGCCATCTTCCTCACTACCACGAAGGTCATCTTTGCAATGCAATATTGTATAATGTATCTATTTTACTGCCATCGCTATTAACACTTCTGACCATCTCTCCCTGGTCTTGCACCCTGTTTTTCCAGATTCAGAACCTGATGGCTGTGCATGCAGACTATGGAAACGAGGTTCAGGCCCTACTCAACAACACTGAGCCCACGAAGGTAAGTCCATTCATTCTTGTCAGCGGACACTAAAGCTTATGTCATTTAAAAGGGCATTTGCCTATTTCAATCAAAGTATAGTTAAAATAGGAAAAGCATGTATTTTTATTTTAAACATGTAGAACATGTTTACTTTTTTCATATTCCTTTACATTTAGTATATATTTTTGTTGTAACTTTCTCTCAGGACCCCTCAAACAAGATTGTGTTTTACTTGTTTATATCCATAATTCTCGTCAAAAGAAATTAATAGAAGTTTAGCATTGAGCGCTAACTTATTTTTGTCATTCTCTCCCTTTTGTCTCCTTCCCTCCTCCTCTCTACCAGGACACTGTGAGAGTGTACACTCGTGGCGGTGCCTCTGCCGTCGCTGCCTCCTCCAAGATGTGATGCCTTAACTTCCACCTGGGGGCAGTTCTACCTGTTGCACTTACCATCCGCTATAGAAGATCTTACTACAGGCCGTCAGTAAATACTATAGCTAATTAAATGGCAAACTATCATGATTGTTTTTGTAATTCCTCAGGCTACTTGTTGCACAGATGACATGAGACAGCATTGCTGTCCGTTCTTACATGTAATTTCCTGTCCATTTTTCCTAAGTTCACACAGAAATGAATATGGTCAGACTGCAGCCCTATGGGAGAAGATTCTGTCCCCAAATCAGTCAAATACACTGGTGCTATCTGAAAATCCTTGCCTTTATTCAGTTGCTTATAGTATAGTTTTTCATTCCATTGTCAGTATAGTGTTTCATCTTTTTCCCAATGACTGGTTTGTGTATCCAGGCCTTATGTATGCCCTGATAGTTAGCTTAATAAACAGGTATGCTAGCCTATTTGAAAAATATGCACGAAATATGGCATTTAAACAAACCACCAACATCTTCAAATAAGATTCATAATTATTTTATATTATTTAGCTGTTTAAACTTCTGAGTTCTCTTAACATGTTTCAGTGCTTATGCCTTAATCATATTTCTTGGTTGTATCAGAAATGGTTTCAGGCCATCGATTAGTGCGATTCACTAAATGTTTTCTGTAGATACTCTGTACCAGAATGAATCACTGAAGAGATGTCAGTTGAGTTGGGGCTGGGGAATTAACAACCACCACTGTTTCCTGGGAAGGAAACTTAGTCGTTCTCTTCTCGCAAGCCTCCAGACTCGATTGCTATTTTGCGCCTTATCGCTGTTAATGTTTCTATGTTAGGTAGCATTCCCGCTCATATCGCCTGTCTGAAGAGAAGTGATTTGTTATATGAATGTAAAACTTTTTTTTTAAACCACAAAATGAGATTGTAATAAATCAAAAGGTAATGCTCTATGTGTGGTTTTGGTATGTCTGGTTTAAAGCAGGCTGATCTTAACTCCAGGGTATGCGGGCTTTTGTTACAGGCCAGGACTACACCTGATTCTACATATCGAACCCTTCATTAGTTGATGTGTGTTACTGGGCTGGAGTAAAAGCCTGCACACCCTGTTGGTCTCTCGGACCAGGGTTGAATACATTGAGCGTGTTTATGGGGTTGTCATCTATGATGCAGTTCAAACTGTGAATGATGGTTTGGCCTTTGGAGGGCCCAGCATTTCAACAAGTCATTCAGCTCCATTAGATTTACATATGCAAACAGACATGGGAGAGTGGCTAAGACTAAAGTAAGCATACCAGACACTCAACAGAGTTAAGGGTAAACACTTTGACAATGACTGATTTCAACTGTATAAAACATTCAAGCCAGGTTCACACTTAGTTCCCATCAATACATTGAACTGTATGCCTAAATTGTCTGACTAGTAAGTAGGTAGCAGCATTTTCTTCAGTGTAAACAGTTGATAACATTTTATAGGTAATGTGGGGGAATGAGTTGGCTTTGTTGTATATTTCCCCCACCTTGCTTTATAATGTACTTGGTTACACTGTATCAATGAATCATAGCATCTCAATTGCCATGGTACCAGACTTTATTTTTCAAATATGTAAAAAAAAAAAACTTTTGTGCCTGTTTGAGTTTGCATAATGTAGCAGGAGTAAAAGAGCTAGTCTTAATACACCAATAGAAATGTCCCAACCCTGTAACCCAGGCCTGTCTAGCACTCCATGCAGACTCAAGCAAACACTCATTGGAAAGGAATTTAAGTATTTTGAACTCTGTTATACAGTGCCTTCAGAAAGTATTCAGACCCCTTGACTTTTTCCACATTGTGTTAGGTTAAAGCCATATTCTAAAATTGATTAAATGTTTCTCATGAATCTGCACACAATAACCCATAATGACAAAGCAAAGAGGATTTTTAGACATGTTTCCTAATTATTTGTTTTAACTGATCACATTTACAATATTCAGACTCTACTTTAACTGATCACAAGTATTCAGACTCTTTACTCAGTACTTTGTTGAAGCACCTAGGGCAGCGATAATAGCCTCAAGTCCTGGGTATGGCGCTACAAGCTTGGCACACCTGTATTTGGGGAGTTTCTCCCATTCTTCTCTGCAGATCCTTTCAAGCTCTGTCAGGTTGGTTGGGGAGCGTTATTTTACCTCTGACTTTCTGCTAGTGAGTGAGGTTGATGGTTCCAAACTTCTTCCATTTAAGAATGTTGGAGGCCATTGTGTTCTTGGGGACCTTCAATGCTGTAAAATAAAAATGTACCCTTCCCCAGATCTGTGCCTCAACACAATCCTGTCTCGTAGCTCTACGGACAGATCATTCAATCTCGTGGCTTGGTTTTTGCTCCGACACATACTGTCAACTGTGGGACCTTACATAGAAAGGGTGTGTGCCTTTCCAAATCATGTAGAAACATCTTAAGGATGATCAATGGAAACAGGATGCACCTGAGCTCCATTTTGAGTCTCAATGCTACGGGTCTGAATACTTAACTTTTTTTTTCTTCTAAAAACCTGTTTTCTCTTTGCCATTATGGGGTATTGTGTGTAGACCACAAGGCAGAGTGCCTAGGCACAGCCCTTAGCTGTGGTATATTAGCCATATACCACACTACCTTGGGCCTTATTGCATAATGATATCACGGCGATTGTCACTTGTAGAATATCTTTGACTTTGGGAGATCTGACATGTATTCATGTGATATCACTTAGCAAATGTTTTAATTGCTTAAGTTAATAAATCATAATTCAGAACCATAACCTTGCCTTCATAGGAATGCAGCTTTGAAAGATTTTACATATTTTACAGGGGTAAAATACACTCTCACTGAAAATCCCTCATTTTTATTTATTTATTATTTTAAGATGTATTACATTACTTTCAAGACTGAATTATATTGTATTTATTTTCTAATTTGTGTTAATGCTGTGATGTCATCAACGGGAGCCATGCTCTGTGTTGCCAACTTACAGACTTTGTCGCTATATTTAGCGAGTATTCAGACCCCTCTAGCGACTCATTTTTAAAAAATCGACTAGTGACAAATCTAACAACTTTTTCTGGTGTTATTGGAGACTGACGTGAAAGCATGTATCGTTCTTACTCTTAGGCCCCCGTCCCAAAGCACTCACAGGTGGCCCAGTCCTCTTGCAGCAGTCCCTCCCAGCTGCAGTCAGAGCAGGAGATGTTCACCCCTCCCCGGCCAGACTGCAAATGAATCGCGCATGCGGGAAGCCGCCGCTGGCTGATCCCGCCCTGGCTTACATTTAGGGCGGGATGTAAATGTAAAATGTTCTTTGTCTAAAATAAATCACTGCATTTGACTCACACAGCCTCAGTCACTTACTCACCTTGTCCAATGTGCGTGTGCCTCTGTGACATAAGCTAAACATCCAGCTGGTTAGCTCATCATGTCTGTCTAAACTGTACACTCCAAAATACAGAAAGGAGTGGGAATCAAAGGTTGGTTGAAGCCGTTTATTGGAGATGATACACGGGCTGATTTAAGGCTGTAAGGCTGATTTCTACGCTAAACTTAGTGATGTAAAAAAACAAACATAAAAACTCAAAAGGCAAAACAGTTCCACCCAAAACAAGCTGCCATTTATGGTTAAAAAAATTGACTGCCGAAAAGGCTGTGGCCACCATGGCATTAGCTATCGCTGAACACTGTTCCATGCTGGCATGTGATCACATTGGAGAAGCATGTAGAGCTGCTTTCTCAGACTCCACTGCTGCTACCCACTTCAAAATGCACAGGACAAAGTGCACAGAGATGATTAATGGTGTTCTAGCACCATACTTTCTGAAAAAGCTAGTCGCAGATGTGGGTGACCAGCGTTTCAGCCTCCTCCTCGATGAGCCCACGGATGTAAGTGTTTCTAAGTACCTGGGTGTTGTGATAAGGTACTTTAGTGACACCAAGCAGACAATTATATCAACATTTCTGGGGCTTGTTGAGTTGGAGGGAGAAGATGCCAAATCTATAGCCCGTGCTGTTGTGGCTTTTCTGAGGATTCTGTGTTATGCAATATAGACCGTTACCATATATGTGATTGAATATTATCTGCTGTTGGCTTATGTGGATGTATGTGTTATGCAACATAGCTGACTTGAGATATTGTTAACAGTTTCAGGGCCATGGGCCTTTCTCATGATGGAAAAATACAGAATAACATGAAGACAGGAACTGTGCAATGAGTTGGGGGGGCACATTCAGAACGTAGTGTTGCGAGAACAAACGGTCTTTTGTTAGATAACAGGAGCCAGGTGCCTGATAACTGCATATTCTACACAGCTACAATGACTGACCGCTGAAGCGCCTAGGGGGCTGGGACCAGCTCGGGCGCCAACAATCAATGATAGGCTGAGTGAGTTTAAACCACGCCCAGTCTCTACTCTGACAGGCCGGCTCGGAAGCAGGAACTACTTCTGTCATGCTTCTGAGTATATTATAATACTTTTGTCAGGAACAAGTCAGTTCTCTGTTTGCCCTGTGAGGTGTGACAGAGAGCCAGTATATACGAAAATTGCATTTACCACTTATTGCTTAGCTAATAAAAAATACATAGCATACAATCGGTGACTCAGTGTCATACTTATCCTGATACCAGATTCGAATTGACGCAACCCTTAACAAATGTGGCGATTTTGTATTTCATGTTCAATATGCCTAGTTAGCTGTCGTTAATTTTGTTACTTGCCCGGGCATGTTAAAAATGGTGTTGTTGCTCCATTGGTATGCTTCAGGTATAATGGTACAATAGTACACTCTCTAAGAAATATTTTGCACTTATTAGCAAATTATTGGTGTACAACATTTAGAAAATGTAATGAGTCTTGAAAATATGAACATGTACATTTTGTACAATGTATTTTTTGTTTATACTCTTACTACGGAGTTTGCTCCGAGCGTGATGAGGAGAGGCAAATATACTTGTATGGATTCCAGACTGCAGCAGTATTTTTGTATTTGTATCCATTCCATGCAGTCATTAAAAGAGAGACAACTGGCTGAATTGTGTCCAGAGCCTTATCTTCCACCTACACCTTACCAGAACACAATGCAGAAATGTACCGGTGAAGAACCGTTTACACTAGCATAGCTAGCTAGCCCCCATTTAGCTAGCTAGCAACCTCACTAGCAGAAAGTCTGAGATGAAATAAATGCTTGCCAGCTAGTTAGCATAAAATGATGTCTGCTAGCATAGCTAGTTAGCGGGATTAGGATTAGAATAGGGGTTAGGTTTAGATTAGGGGTCAGTCCTCCACTGTTTCTAAAATACTTAAAACGTACATATTTTCAGATGAGAGTTTACAAGAAAATATGTGATCATGGTGGCTATGGCTAAGATGTGCTTCGTTGTGCCCTGAATGCTATTGAAAATGGGCAGGGCATTAAGATAGATGCCCATGCTTTTAATGTACCACCCAAAGCCCTGAGGCGCCACCGAGACAAGCAAGCCAAAACCCCAGGCCACAGCCATTTGGGTGGGTTTACCAGTCTTCACTATCTCTTTCAAATGTGACCTGGTGAGTCATATCCCAAAAATGTAAAGAGACCTTTTTGGACTTACATCATGTGATGTGAAAATTGACCTTTGACCTAGTGGAGTGGATGGGAATACAAAACACATAAAATAAAGAAAGGCAGTTGGCAAGCATAGACTGGTTTTACAGTTTTATGAAGCAGCACCTAGGGTAGATGAGCAAAATGCCCCTTTCCTAAAAATGATTTTAGGATTATTATAATTATAATAAATTATTATTATTAATTAACTATTATTAAATAACTATTATTAAATATCTAAAAGTCTGTTAAATATAGCCATTTATTTCCTTTATAGTTTGTTACACTAAGCATCACCATCATCCACCTTTGCTAATCTGTGTCAGCAATTAGACATTGATCTTAGGAGGGGGGGGGGTTACCCTGTGATTGCTAGTTAGACTATTGCAAAACTGGACAAATGATCCACTTACCACTATTGTCACTATGAATGGTAGATAGAGGGCAGGATAGACAGACTGGTATTAGTGCTGAGTGATTAGTGCTTTCTAAGGTTGTTTTGGTTTGTGTTAAATTATTCAAAAATGGTCATGTTTTTTTATTACAAATTATATATATTTTTTACATTAAATGCACTATGCATTATGTGCGTTAGATGCTGTAACACAGAATAAAACAATAGAAGTCCCATGATGGTAGTGACTGCCCTTTACTGCTTATCGCTTACAGTTGAAGTCACAAGTTTACATACAGTTAAGTTGGAGTCATTAAAACTCGTTTTTCAACCACTCCACAAATTTCTTGTTAACAAACTATAGTTTTGGCAAGTAGGTTAGGACAATTACTTGGTGCATGACACAAGTAATTTTTACAACAATTGTTGACAAACAGATTATTTCACTTAATAATTCACTGTATCACAATTCCAGTGGGTCAGAAGTTTACATTACTGTGCCTTTAAACAGCTTGGAAAATTCCAGAAAATTATGTCAAGGCTTTAGAAGCTTCTGATAGGCTAATTGACATAATTTGAGTCAATTGGAGGTGTACCTGTGGATGTATTTCGAGGCCTACCTTCAAACTCAGTGCATCTTTGCTTGACATCATGGGAAAATCAAAATAATTCAGTCAAGACCTCAGAATTTTTTTTGTAGACATCCACAAGTCTGGTTCATCCTTGGGAGCAATTTCCAAATGCCTGAAGGTACCACGTTCATCTTTACAAACAATAGTACACAAGTATAAACACCATGGGACCACGCAGCCGTCATTCCGCTCATGACGCGTTCTGTCTCCTAGAGATGAACGTACTTTGGTGCAAAAATTGCTAATCAATCCCAGAACAACAGCAAATGACCTTGTGAAGATGCTGGAGGAAACAGGTACAAAAGTATTTACATCCACAGTAAAAGGAGTCCTATATCGACATAACCTGAAAGGCCGCTCAGCAAGGAAGACTCCACTGCTCCAAAACCGCCATAAAAAACAGACTACAGTTTGCAACTGCACATGGAGACAAAGATAGTACTTTTTGGAGAAATGTCCTCTGGTCTGATTAAACAAAAATAGAACTGTTTGGCCACATTGACCACTGGTATGTTTGGAGAAAAAAGGGGGAGGCTTGCAAGCCGAAGAACACCATCCCAACCGTGAAGCACGGGTGTGGCAGCATCATGCTATGGGGGTGTGGCAGCATCATGCTATGGGGGTGCTTTGCTGCAGGAGGAATTGGTGCACTTCACAAAATAGATGGCATCATGAGGTAGGAAAATTATTTGGATATAATGAAGCAACATCTCAAAACATCAGTCAGGAAGTTAAAGCTTGGTTGCAAATGGGTCTTCCATATGAACAATGACCCTTAGCATACTTCCAAAGTTGTGGCAAAATGGCTTAAGAACTACAAAGTCAAGGTATTGGAGTGGCCATCAATCCTATATAAAATGTGTGGGCAGAACTGAAAAAGCGTGGGCGAGCAAGGAGGCCTACAAACCTGACTCGGTTACACCAGCTGTCAGGAGGAATGGGCCAAAATTCACCCAATTTATTGTGGGAAGCTTGTGGAAGGCTCCCTGAAATGTTTGACCCAAGATAAACAATTTAAAGACAATGCTACCAAATACTAATTGAGTGTATGTAAACTTCTGACCCACTGGGAATGTGATGAAATAAATAAAAGCCGAAATAAATCACTCTCTACTATTATTCTGACGTTTCACATTCTTAAAAGAAAGTGGTGATCCTAACTGACCTAAGACAGGGATTTGTTACTAGGATTAAATGTCAGGAATTGTGAAAAACTGAGTTTAAATGTATTTGGCTAAGGTGTGAGAGGAAGTCTAGTGTGAGAAGATGGAACTAGGTGAAACTTGGCAGACATTCTAACCAGTTAGAGGGCAGGATAGACAGACTGGTATACCACAGACAGAAGTGGTAACCCAGACACGTCACAGGAGCTATAAAGCTGAAGCATCCGTTCTTAACGTTATCTCATGACCAAATATGGTAGTGACAGGAAGTCCAGTCAAATATCTTTGGGTATACACTCCCAAAAGCAGCACAAAAAGTTTGACAATCCTGCTATTGTGCAAGAGAGGGGGGAGGGCCTCCAGAAATCAAAACATACACATTTACTGGAAACAGTGCTAATGACGCCATAGTTCACCACCCACTCCTCTTATAAACCCTCCACCTCACCTCACAAAAGAAACGTCTCTTTGGGTCTCTCTTTCTCGTTTGCACTAGAAGCTTTGATTATTTTTTAACACGAGGCTAAATAAGTAGCTATATTCGCTTGCCATGGATCAACCACCACCGTACCAGCCAGAGTTTGTCCCAATGAAAGGAAATAAGTACATGCGTCTTGAAGACACTCACGGAGCGCCCAAGTTCCAACATACCGTCGTCTTGGGACAGCCACAGCACGTTGTACCTCATCCCAGGGATCACATTATCTGGTCACTTTGCAGCCTCGTGTACGGCAACCCATTCTGTCTCGGAATGTTAGCGGTGTATTTCTCTATAAAGGTGAGTTGGAATTCTCCTTATATAGCTTTTTATAGCAATGTCAGGTGTTGGTGCTTGTATTGTCTGGATTTTGAAGTTGAGCAAGTTATTATATAGGCGACCAACTTTGAACTATGGAAGGAGGACAGCATAACAATTATCTACATTTGCGTTTCGTTTTCTTATATCACACTGTTATAAAAATGTGTAGCCTATACTTCATCAATAGGCTCTATAGATCTTTACTACAAAATAACTATTTTATGGAGTATTAAACCACTAAGAGGGTAATTCATTACTGAGGTCATCTCATTAGTGTGAAATGTCATGTGTGCATGTTGTTAACTAATATGCATAGCTACATAAACACAATCAGCAACACATGAAGGATTCTATAATATAAATGATTCTACATTTTGTCTTCCAGTCCAGGGACAGGAAGATGGTTGGAGACTTGGAGGGAGCAAGAAAACACGGGAAGACTGCATGCTGCTTTAATACTGTGACTCTGACTTTGGTAATCCTCGGGCTGCTCTTCTTCTTCATCACCTATGGTATCATCATCTACCAAGTTACACACTGAGGAGATCCAGTCTTTGCTTTTGTAAAAACGTTTTCATTTGAAGTCTTGTCAGGTGTTATACACCTCTAGGATTGTGTCCTGATACATTTCAGCTCATCTCCTAAACACACACACACACACCATAGAAGCTCCTTCAGCACTGTGTACCAGATCTTATTTGCTCTTCTTTAGTTTTGTGTTTTAAGGACGCAAGATGATTATTTTGAAGTTCCATTCAAATGTAATTTTTTATTAATAAATTCAACCTTTTTGTAAATGCATTACATTTCAGTTTTTATAGCTGTGAATGGATGTTAACGACTCTGTGAGACTCATCCCACATAGACATACACTCATTTAACAAGAAAACAATTCCCTTTGCTTTGTATCTACTTGGCAGAGACAGCGTAACAGAACTTGGCTCGGGTCAGCAATTAAACTGTTTACTGAATCTGAGAGGTCCATGAACATACGTATCCTGACATGGCTTGTCTTTGTTGTCGCTCTCCAACCAAGTTTAAGCCACAATCTGCACTATTTATGGTTGCTAAGATTACTTGTCCTTGTGTGATATAAAGATGTAGGAATTAGAGTATGTTGAACAACTGTATCAACCCCAAGAATGAACAGTATTAGGTATTTGTTGACTTATTACTCTGATACAACATCAACATCTGTTAATAATTTGTAAAAGTGGAATTTCCAGCGGTGTAGAAAGTCCAGGCCTGGTTTCCGGAGACAAGCCATGTTACCAAGAATCCCTGGCTGGCTGTGTCACAGTACTCTTGAATATCTATTTCCCTTTGGAGAAATATACTGTGTAGGTTTGATGGGTAAAAAAAAACACCATTCAATTCATGGCCCTGTTAAAATACTTACATTTATCATTCCTTCTATCCTTCCCCTTCTTTCTGCCTTATCTGACAAAGGTGGATTGGTGAAAGCAATAGCTGCAGACTTTATCCATTTATACACAGCGATTGCTTACTTTAAGATGGGGAGGAAGGAGACAGTAGGGCTTGTAACAAGGATGCATTTTTATAGGGATTCACACAGGTTTCCTCTTGTCAATATAGTTCTTGAAGGGAAGCAGATCAGAAGAGTGAGTTGATCTAGATCAGATGATTGGGACAAAGCTAAAAAAAAATATATATATAAAAACATCTCCAAGGGAATGATTGCATTATCAGTGAATTCTATAAATATTTTCAGGAGGATATTATTAAGTTTATATTCAATGTTTTTAAGGAGGCAATTGATTTAGGGGTCCTGCCTGTTTCTATGACACAAGGCCTAATTTCTGTAATACCCAAACCAAACAAAGATTCTATGATGTTAGAAAATTGGAGACCAATCACATGAATGAACAATGATGGAAAGCTACTTGCATCCATCTTTGCTGAAAGACTTAAAAGTCTTGACCAAATCATTGATGAAACCCAGTCTGGTTTTATGAAGGGCAGACATATGTAATAATATTCAACTAGTATTGGACTTGATAGACTACAATGAGCACACTATGGAAGATAGCTTAATTTTATTTGTAGACTTTTACAAGGCATTTGATACCGTTGAACATTACTTTATTTTTGAGACTCAATGATTTTTTTGGTTTTGGTCAATATTTTCAAAGTGTAATTAAGACACTTAAGACACAATAGTAAAGTCTCTGTTAAATTATCCCATGGAACTTCACAAAGATTTGACATTAGACGTGGATTTAAACATGGATGCCCAATTTCTCCTTTCTTATTTTAATTGGTCACACAAGTTATTGCACCGCATATAAATAAGGATAGTTTTAGGGGTATTCAGATACAAGACAAAGAGATAAAATGTTCACAATTGGCTGACGACACCATTTTAAAAAAAAAAGATCATAATGAAGTCAAGAAAGCATTGAGTGTATTATGCCTTCACACATGTATAAGGTTTATCTTTGAATATTAGGAAATGTGAATTATTTGCTTTGAAAAGATGTGACTTAAACCTAGTATGTAATATCCCTGTAAAAGATGTGATCACATATCTTGGTATTACAGTTAGCAAAGATCAGAAAGAAAGGGCCAACTTAAATTTCTCAAACTATTGTAGAGGAAATTGGAAAGAGATTTAACTCCTGGTTATTAAGAGATCTTTCTTTATCTGGACGTGTACTTTTATCAATCTGAAGGTCCAGATTAGTTTATACCTCCATTGCCTTGGATGTTCCTCTGTCAGTAACTAAAATGGTTGATACTAAATTATTTAACTTCATATGGAGGAATAAACCTAATTATTTAAGAAAATCGGTAATATGTAGCACCCAAGGTGAGGGAGGGTTGAATACTCTGGATTTTAATACCTCGAATATAATATTTAAGTTTAAATGGATACAAAACTATTTAAGAGATTGTCACGACTCCTACCGAAGGTGGCTCCTCTTCCTGTTCGGGCGGTGCTCGGCGGTCGTCGTCACCGTTCTACTAGCTGCCACCGATCCCTTTTCTATTTTCTGTTTTGTGTCTTTCTGCACCTGACAGGACTGTTTCGGTTTTCGTTCATTCTCTTTGTTATTTTTGTTATTTCAGTGTTCAGTTCTAATAAAAGCGTGAACATGTACCACGCTGCAACTTGGTCCTCTCCTTCCAACAGCCGTTACAGAGATAAGGTTTGCATTTGGAATATCATCCCTAATTTAATTTTCCAACAGATTGGTGGGCTAGAATTCTTACTCAAATGCAACTTTGATATGGGTAAAATCCCTATTATGCTTGCAAACTTTCATAAACAAGTACTTCTAACTTGGAACCTCATGTACAAACACAATTTTTCCCAAAATAGGTGTCACGCCCTGGCCTTAGCTATCTTTGTTTTCTTTATTATTTTTGTTAGGCCAGGTTGTGACATGGGTGATTTATTGTGTTTGTCTTGTCTATGTCTAGGTAAGTCTATGGTTGCCTAGAGTAAGTCTATGGTTGCCTAGAGTGGTTCTCAATCAGAGGCAGGTGTTTATCGTTGTCTCTGATTGGGAACCATATTTAGGCAGCCATATTCTTTGGGTATTTTGTGGGTGATTGTTTCCTGTCTTTGTGTTTTATGCACCAGTTAGGACTGTTTCTTTCGGTTTTCGCGTAAATTTTTTTGTAGTTTGTTCATGTTAAGTGTATCATATTAAAGAACCATGAACTTCAACCACGCTGCGTTTTGGTCCGCCTCACCTTCGCAGGAAGAAAACCGTGACAGAATCACCCACCACAACAGGACCTAGCGGCATGGTGAAAAGCAGCAGCAGCAACAACAGCAAGAGAAGCAGAATCTGGACTATACGACTTGGGAAGAGATAGACAGGTGGGCGGTCGACCCAGGGAGAGTCCCGGAGCCCGCCTGGGATTCACTGGAGCAGTGCGAAGAGGGTTATAGGAGAACGGAGTTGGAGGAACGAGCACGGCGGCGCGGTAGGAAGCCCGAGAGTCAGCCCCTAAAATTTATTGGGCTGGGGGCACACAGGAAGTATGGCGAAGCCGGGTAGGAGACCTGCGCCAACTTCCTGTGCTTACCGGAGAGCGAGAGAGACCGGGCAGGCACTGTGTTATGCTGTGGAGCGCACGGTGTCCCCAGTGCGGGTGCATAGCCCGGGCTGTACATACCAGCTCCTCGTATCGGCCGGGCTAGAGTGGGCATCGAGCCAAGTGCCATGAAGCCGGCTCTACGCATCTGGTCTCCAGTGCGTCTCCTTGGGCCGGCGTACATGGCACCAGCCTTACGCATGGTGTCCCTGGTTTGCCTGCACAGCCCAGTGCGGACTATTCCACCTCGCCGCACTGGCAGGGCGACCGGGAGCATTCAACCAGGTAAGGTTGGGCAGGCTCGGTGCTCAAGAGCTCCAGTGCGCCTGCACAATCCGGTCTATCCAGTGCCACCTCCACGCACCAGCCCTCCGATGGCAGCTCCCCACACCAGGCTTCCTGTGCGTGTCCAGAGCCCAGTACTCCCTATTCCTCCTCCCCGCACTCGCCCTGAGGTACGTGTCCTCGGCCCAGTACCACCAGCGCTGGCACCACGCACCAGGACTACAGTGCGCCTCGTCTGTCCAGAGCCGCCAGAGTCTCCCGTCTGTCCAGAGCCGCTAGAGTCTCCCGTCTGTCCAGAGCCGCCAGAGTCTCCCGTCTGTCCAGAGCCGCCAGAGTCTCCCGTCTGTCCAGAGCCGCCAGAGTCTCCCGTCTGTCATGAGCCGCCAGAGTCTCCCGTCTGTCATGAGCCGCCAGAGTCGCCAGTCAGCATGGAGCCGCCAGAGTCGCCAGTCAACCAGGATCTTCCAGAGTCGCCAGTCAGCCAGGATCCGCCAGAGCCGCCAGTCAGCCAGGATCCGCCAGAGCCGCCAGTCAGCCAGGATCCGCCAGAGCCGCCAGTCAGCCAGGATCCGCCAGAGCCGCCAGTCAGCCAGGATACGCCAGAGCCGCCATTCAGCCAGAGTCAGCCAGGATCCGCCAGTCAGCCAGGATCCGCCAGAGCCGCCAGTCAGTCAGGATCCGCCAGAGCCGCCATTCAGCCAGAGTCAGCCAGGATCCGCCAGTCAGCGAGGATCCGCCAGAGCCACCAGTCAGCCAGGATCCGCCAGAGCCACCAGTCAGCCAGGATCCGCCAGAGCCGCCAGTCAGCCAGGATCCGCCAGAGCCGCCAGTCAGCCAGGATCCGCCAGTCAGCCAGGACCCGTCAGAGCCACCATTCAGCCAGGATCCGCCAGTCAGCCAGGATCCGCCAGTCAGCTAGGATCCGCCAGAGCCGCCAGTCAGCCAGGATCCGCCAGAGTCACTATTCTGCCATGATCTGCCAAAGCCGTCAACCTTCCTGAGCTACCTCTTAGTCCTGAGCTACCCCTCAGTCCTGAGCTACCCCTCGGTCCTGAGCTTCCTCAGTAATGAGGCACCCCTCAGGCGAGGTTCGCCACTCAAAGGACGCTAAAAAAGCGGACTAAGACTATGGTGGAGGGGGGGGGTCCACGTCCCGCGCCAGAGCCGCCACCGTGGACAGACGCCCACCCAAACCTTCCCCTATGGGTTTAGGTGTGCGGCCGGGGGTCCGCACCTTTTTGGGGGGGTACTATCACGCCCTGGCCTTAGTTATCTTTGTTTTCTTTATTATTTTGGTTAGACCAGGGTGTGACATGGGTGATTTATTGTGTTTGTCTTGTCTAGGGGTTTATTAGAATAATGGGGTTGTGTTCAGTTTAGTTGTCTAGGTAAGTCTATGGTTGCCTAGAGTGGTTCTCAATCAGAGGCAGGTGTTTATCGTTGTCTCTGATTGGGAACCATATATAGGCAGCCATATTCTTTGTGTATTTTGTGGGTGATTGTTTCCTGTCTTTGTGTTTTATGCACCAGTTAGGACTGTTTCGGTTTTCACGTTTATTGTTTTGTAGTTTGTTCATGTTACGTGTATCTTATTAAAGAACCATGAACTTCAACCACGCTGCGTTTTGGTCCGCCTCACCTTCGCAGGAAGAAAGCCGTGACAATAGGTATACAATCTGGAATAATAAAGACATCAAATACAAAAACGATTCTTTGTTTTTCCAGAACTGGTTTGGCAACAACATTATTTGGGTTAAACAATTGTTGAATTTAATTGTTTTATTTTTTTTATTTAACTAGGCAAGTCAGTTAAGAACAAATTCTTATTTTCAATGACGGCCTAGGAACAGTGGGTTAACTGCCTGTTCAGGGGCAGAACGACAGATTTGTACCTTGTCAGCTCAGGGATTTGAACTTGCAACCTTCCGGTTACTAGTCCAATGCTCCAACCACTAGGCTATAATAATCATATATTCAATAATTATCCATCATTATATATATATATATATATTATATAATATATATATATATATTATATAATACATGATTAACCGGAATGTATTATTATTGAATAATTATTATTGAATAATGATAAATAATTATTGAATATATGATTATCCAGAATTTATTAGAACACACAATGTTACATTCACTCCTGATGAGTATCAAATTGTTGTTAGAGCCATCCCTAAAGGTGCTATTCTTCTTTTAGGAGAATATAACAAGACTCCAAGTGCAATTGTTGAGGATTTTGTAGCCTCAATACAATTAGGAGGAATTGACATTTTAAACTATAAATGTAATAACATGTAAATTAGGAAACTATGTCAATATGTTACAATTCACTCTGCCAAAATGTACTGGAATGCAGCTCTAGGACAAGTGAACTGGAACAAGGTTTTGTTATCTGGTAAATATTGTATATCTAATAAGGTGGAAGAAGTATCATACAAACTCATTCATAGAATCTACCCTGTAAAGACCTTTATTATACACATATTTAAAATAGCTATTGATAACAAATGTGTATATTGTGGTTGTGACCCAGAGACTCTTGACCATTTATTTTGGGACTGTTCTTATGTCAGAATATTTTGGCGTGAGTTAGAAGATTTTATTTGAAAAGAAACAACTATTAATGTTAATTTGAAAGACTCTGATATGATGTTTTATTTTGATCCAAATGATTTGCACCCTGATTTAACTTTCATTGTTCATTTGTTTATCTTTCATGTAAGATTCTTTGTCCATAAATTAAGTGGGTGGAGAACAAACCCCTCTTCACATGATTTAAGATATAATTTAAATATTATTTTGAAGTGATCAGTAAATATAAAAACAAAAAAGCAATACGCATCATAAAAGTATTTAACAAATTAAAAAATAATATTGATATGTAGTACCCCTGTTTGTTAGGTTTATGTACTCTTGTTTGTATGTTTCTGTTTTTTTTTGTATTTGTTGTGTTCATAATAAAAAAATTATAAATTAAAAAAAAGGGTTAGATTAGGGACCAGGGTTAGGATTAGAATAGGGTTTAGGGTTAGGTTAGGGTCATAATAGGGGTTAGGGGTCAGTCCTCAACTGTTCATAAAACACCTTAATAATGTGTTTTGAACATCTTGGCCATGTTCTGTTATAATCTCCACCCGGCACAGCCAGAAGAGGACTGGCCACCCCACATAGCCTGGTTCCTCTCTAGGTTTCTTCCTAGGTTTTGGCCTTTCTATGGAGTTTTTCCTAGCCACCGTGCTTCTACACCTGCATTGCTTGCTGTTTGGGGTTTTAGGCTGGGTTTCTGTACAGCATTTTGAGATATCAGCTGATGTACGAAGGGCTATATAAATACATTTGATTTGATTTGTTATGATATTATGAGTTTCCAAGAAAATATATGATTGTGGTGGCTATGGCAAAGATGCACTTCGCTGTGCCCTGAATGCTATTGAAAATTGCCAGGGCATTAAGGTAGATACCCGTGATTTTAATGTATCAAGCACAAGGTGAGACCCAGATGCAAAGACAGGACACAGATGGTTGGAGTCTTACAATATTGATTCATCCAAAAAGGGGTAGGCAACACAATGGTCGAGTACAGGCGAAAGGTCAAAACCAGTTCAGAGTCCAATATGTACCGAAGGGCAGGCAGATTCAAGATCAGGGCAGGCAGGATGACCAGGCAGGTGGGAACTATTCCGGAGTCAGACAGGGGTCAAAACTGGGAAGACTAGCAAAAGTGAATAGAGAAGGGGTACGGGTTGACTTGACTAAACATACAAGACGAACTGGCACAGAGAGACAGGAAACACAGGGATAAATACACTGGGGAAAATAAGCGACACCTGGGGGGGGTGGAGACAATCACAGGGACAGGTGAAACAGATCAGGGCATGACATAATGTGCCACACAAAACCCTGAGGCGCCACCAAGACAAGCAGGTCAAAACCCCAGGCCACAGCCATTTGGGTGGTTTACCAGTCTTCATTAGCTCTTTCAAATGTGACCTAGTGAGTCATATCCCAAAAATGTAAAGAGCCCTTTTTGGACTTACATCATGTGATGTGAAAATGTACCTTTGACCTAGCGGAGAGGAAGGCATTTGTCAGGCATAGACTGGTGTTATAGTTTTAGGGTAGCTGTGCAAAATGCCCCTTTGCTAAAAAAAAATATCTATTGTATTAAATAACTACAAGTCTGTTAAATGTAGCCATTTATTTCCTTTATAGTTTGTTACCCTAAGAATCACCATCATCCACCTTTGCTATTTTGTGTCAGCAATTAGACATTGATCTTATGGGGGGGGGGGGGGGGGCATCTTACCCCATGTTACCCTGTGATTGCTAGTTAGACTATTGCAAAACTGGACAAATGATCCACTTACTACTATTGTCACTATGAATGGTAGATAGAGGGCAGGGATAGACTGGTATTTGTGCTGAGTCAAAAATAGTCATGTTTATTTATTACAAATTGTTTAAAAAATGACATTAAATGCACTATGCATTATGTGCGTTAAATGCTGTAACACAGAATAAAACAATAGAAGTCCATTGATGGTAGTGACTGCCCATTACTGCTTATCACTTACAGCTGAAGTCGCAAGTTTACATACACTTAGGTTGGAGTCATTAAAACTCGTTTTTCAACCACTCCACAAATTTCTTGATAGCAAAACTATAGTTTTGGCAAGTCGGTTAGGACATCTACTTGGTGCATGACTCCCTGATTGAGAATCATACTTAGGTAGCCTGGTTTCACTTTTGAGTTGTGGGTGTTTGTCTTCCGTGTCAGTGCTTGTTGCCACACGGGACTGTTTCGTTTATTCACGTTCATTGTTTTGTTCCAGTGTTCTGTTGTGTTTTGATTAAACATTATGGACACTTACCATGCTGCGCATTGGTCCTCCGATCCTTCTCGCTACTCCTACTCAGAAGAGGAGGATGAGATCCGTTACAGAAACACCCACCACCAAAGGACCAAGCAGCGTGGTAACGGGCAGCAGCAGCAGCGATCGCAGGACTCCTGGACACGGGAGGAGATTCTGGACGGCAAGGGAACATGGGCACAGCCGAGAGAATATCGCCGCCCCAAGGCAGGGCTAGAGGCAGCGAAAGTCGAGAGGCGGCGTTATGAGGAGGCAGCACGGCAGCACGGCAGCGCGGCTGGAAGCCCGAGAGGCTGCCCCAAATATTTCTTTGGGGGGGGGGGGGGGGGGGGGGGAATGTGGCGAAGTCAAGTAGGAGACCTGCGCCAACTTCCCGTGCTTGCCGGAGAGCGAGAGGGACCCGGGCAGGCAACGTGTTATGCGGTGGAGCGCACGGTGTCCCCAGTACGCGTGCTTAGCCTGGTGCGGTGCATTGCAGCGCCTCGTATCGGCCGGGCTAGAGCGGGCATCGAGACAGGTGCCATGAAGCCGGCACAGCGCATCTGGTCTCCAGTGCATCTCCTCGGGCCGGTGTACATGGCACCAGCCTTACGCATGGTGTCCCCGGGTTCGCCAGCACAGCCCAGTGAGGGCTATTCAAATCAAATCAAATCAAATTTTATTTGTCACATACACATGGTTAGCAGATGTTAATGCGAGTGTAGCGAAATGCTTGTGCTTCTAGTTCCGACAATGCAGTAATAACCAACAAGTAATCTAACTAACAATTCCCAAACTACTGTCTTATACATAGTGTAAGGGGATAAAGAATATGTACATAAAGATATATGAATGAGTGATGGTACAGAGCAGCATAGGCAAGATACAGTAGATGGTATCGAGTACAGTATATACATATGTGATGAGTATGTAAACAAAGTGGCATAGTTAAAGTGGCTAGTGATACATGTATTACATAAGGATGCAGTAGATGATATAGAGTACAGTATATACGTATGCATATGAGATGAATAATGTAGGGTATGTAACATTATATAAGGTAGCATTGTTTAAAGTGGCTAGTGATATATTTTACATCATTTTACATCATTAAAGTGGCTGGAGTTGAGTCAGTGTCAGTGTCAGTGTGTTGGCAGCAGCCACTCAATGTTAGTGGTGGCTGTTTAACAGTCTGATGGCCTTGAGATAGAAGCTGTTTTTCAGTCTCTCGGTCCCAGCTTTGATGCACCTGTACTGACCTCGCCTTCTGGATGATAGCGGGGTGAACAGGCAGTGGCTCGGGTGGTTGTTATCCTTGATGATCTTTATGGCCTTCCTGTAACATCGGGTGGTGTAGGTGTCCTGGAGGGCAGGTAGTTTGCCCCCGGTGATGCGTTGTGCAGACCTCACTACCCTCTGGAGAGCCTTACGGTTGTGGGCGGAGCAGTTGCCGTACCAGGCGGTGATACAGCACGCCAGGATGCTCTCGATTGTGCATCGGTAGAAGTTTGTGAGTGCTTTTGGTGACAAGCCGAATTTCTTCAGCCTCCTGAGGTTGAAGAGGCGCTGCTGCGCCTTCTTCACGATGCTGTCTGTGTGAGTGGACCAATTCAGTTTGTCTGTGATGTGTATGCCGAGGAACTTAAAACTTGCTACCCTCTCCACTACTGTTCCATCGATGTGGATAGGGGGGTGTTCCCTCTGCTGTTTCCTGAAGTCCACAATCATCTCCTTAGTTTTGTTGACGTTGAGTGTGAGGTTATTTTCCTGACACCACACTCCGAGGGCCCTCACCTCCTCCCTG
Source organism: Oncorhynchus kisutch (assembly GCF_002021735.2). NCBI lineage: Eukaryota > Metazoa > Chordata > Actinopteri > Salmoniformes > Salmonidae > Oncorhynchus > Oncorhynchus kisutch. The sequence goes on along the minus strand of NC_034193.2, from coordinate 38,938,286 downwards.
TAGGCCGTCTCGTCGTTGTTGGTAATCAAGCCTACCACTGTTGTGTCGTCCGCAAACTTGATGATTGAGTTGGAGGCGTGCGTGGCCACGCAGTCGTGGGTGAACAGGGAGTACAGGAGAGGGCTCAGAACGTACCCTTGTGGGGCCCCAGTGTTGAGGATCAGCGGGGTGGAGATGTTGTTGCCTACACTCACCACCTGGGGGCGGCCCGTCATGAAGTCCAGTACCCAGTTGCACAGGGCGGGGTCGAGACCCAGGGTCTCGAGCTTGATGACGAGCTTGGAGGGTACTATGGTGTTGAATGCCGAGCTGTAGTCGATGAACAGCATTCTCACATAGGTATTCCTCTTGTCCAGATGGGTTAGGGCAGTGTGCAGTGTGGTTGAGATTGCATCGTCTGTGGACCTATTTGGGCGGTAAGCAAATTGGAGTGGGTCTAGGGTGTCAGGTAGGGTGGAGGTGATATGGGCCTTGACTAGTCTCTCAAAGCACTTCATGATGACGGAAGTGAGGGCTACGGGGCAGTAGTCGTTTAGCTCAGTTACCTTAGCTTTCTTGGGAACAGGAACAATGGTGGCCCTCTTGAAGCATGTGGGAACAGCAGACTGGTATAGGGATTGATTGAATATGTCCGTAAACACACCGACCAGCTGGTCTGCGCATGCTCTGAGGGCGCGGCTGGGGATGCCGTCTGGGCCTGCAGCCTTGCGAGGGTTAACACGTTTAAATGTCTTACTCACCTCGGCTGCAGTGAAGGAGAGTCCGCATGTTTCCGTTGCAGGCCGTGTCAGTGGCACTGTATTGTCCTCAAAGCGGGCAAAAAAGTTATTTAGTCTGTCTGGGAGCAAGACATCCTGGTCCGTGACTGGGCTGGTTTTCTTCTTGTAGTCCGTGATTGACTGTAGACCCTGCCACATGCCTCTTGTGTCTGAGCCGTTGAATTGAGATTCTACTTTGTCTCTGTACTGACGCTTAGCTTGTTTGATAGCCTTGCGGAGGGAATAGCTGCACTGTTTGTATTCGGTCATGTTACCAGTCACCTTGCCCTGATTAAAAGCAGTGGTTCGCGCTTTCAGTTTCACGCGAATGCTGCCATTAATCCACGGTTTCTGGTTAGGGAATGTTTTAATCGTTGCTATGGGAACGACATCTTCAACGCACGTTCTAATGAACTCGCACACCGAATCAGCGTATTCGTCAATGTTGTTATCTGACGCAATACGAAACATATCCCAGTCCACGTGATGGAAGCAGTCTTGGAGTGTGGAGTCAGCTTGGTCGGACCAGCGTTGGACAGACCTCAGTGTGGAAGCTTCTTTTTTTAGTTTCTGTCTGTAGGCAGGGATCAACAAAATGGAGTCGTGGTCAGCTTTTCCGAAAGGGGGGCGGGGCAGGGCCTTATATGCGTCGCGGAAGTTAGAGTAACAATGATCCAAGGTTTTTCCACCCCTGGTTGCGCAATCGATATGGTGATCAAATTTAGGGAGTCTTGTTTTCAGATTAGCCTTGTTAAATTCCCCAGCTACAATGAATGCAGCCTCCGGATAAATGGATTCCAGTTTGCAAAGAGTCAAATAAAGTTTGTTCAGAGCCATCGATGTGTCTGCTTGGGGGGGGATATATACGGCTGTGATTATAATCAAAGAGAATTCTCTTGGTAGATAATGTGGTCGACATTTGATTGTGAGGAATTCTAAATCAGGTGAACAGAAGGATTTGAGTTCCTGTATGTTTATTTCATCACACCATGTCTCATTAGCCATAAGGCATACGCCCCCGCCCCTCTTCTTACCAGAAAGATGTTTGTTTCTGTCGGCACGATGCGTGGAGAAACCCGCTGGCTGCACCGCCTCCAATAGCGTCTCTCCAGTGAGCCATGTTTCCGTGAAGCAAAGAACGTTACAGTCTCTGATGTCCCTCTGGAATGCTACCCTTGCTCGGATTTCATCAACCTTGTTGTCAAGAGACTGGACATTGGCGAGAAGAATGCTAGGGAGTGGTGCACGATGTGCCCGTCTCCGGAGTCTGACCAGAAGACCCGCCTCGTTTCCCTCTTTTTCGGAGTCGTTTTTTTGGGTCGCCGCATGGGATCCATTCCGTTGTCCTGTTTGAAAGGCATAACACAGGATCCGCATCGCGAAAATCATATTCTTGGTCGTACTGATGGTGAGTTGACGCTGATCTTATATTCAGTAGTTCTTCTCGACTGTATGTAATGAAACCTAAGATGACCTGGGGTACTAATGTAAGAAATAACACGTAAAAAAAACAAAAAACTGCATAGTTTCCTAGGAACGCGAAGCGAGGCGGACATCTCTGTCGGCGCCGGAAGTAGAAGGTTTCCACTTCGCCGCACTGGCCTGGGTACGGGGAGCATTCAACCAGGTAAGGTTGGGCAGGCTCGGTGCTCAAGAGCTCCAGTGCGCCTTCACGGTCCGGTCTATCCGGTGCCACCTCCACGCACCAGCCCTCGGTGGCAGCCCCCCGCACCAGGCTGTCTCTCCGTCTTCTCCCTACAGGTGCTCCCGCCTGTCCAGCGCTGCCAGAGCCTTCCTCCTGCCAGCGCTGCCAGAGTCTCCGGTCTGTCCTGAGCTGCCAGAGTCTCCGGTCTGTCCTGAGCTGCCAGAGTCTCCCATCTGTCCTGAGCTGCCAGAGTCTCCCGTCTGTCCTGAGCTGCCAGAGTCTCCCGAATGTCCTGAGCTGCCAGAGTTGCCAGTCTGTCCTGAGCTGCCAGAGCCGCCAGTCTGTCCTGAGCTGCCAGAGCCGTCAGTCAGCCAGGAGCTGCCAGAGCCGTCAGTCAGCCAGGAGCGGCCAAAGCCGTCCGTCAGCCAGCAGCTGCCAGAATCGCCCTTCACTCCGGAGCTGCTGGAGTCTCCCACCTGTCCGGTGCTGCCGGAATCTCCCTTCCGTCCGTTGCTGCCGGAATCTCCCGTCCATTCGGGACCCGTGGCTAGGGTCCCCAGTCCAAGGTCGGCGGCGAGGGTCGCCCCTCTAAAGAGGCCACGGAGGCGGGCTAAGAGGCGGACAAGGACTATGATGAAGGGGGGTCCACGTCCCGCGCCAGAGCCGCCACCGCAGACAGACACCCACCCAGACCCTCCCCTATAGGTTCAGGTTTTGCGGCCGGAGTCCGCACCTTTGGGGGGGGGGGGGGCAATGTCACGTTCTGACCTTAGTTCTGTTATTATATCTTTGTTCTAGTATGGTCAGGGCGTGAGTTGGGTGGGTTGTCTATGTTCGTTTTTCTATAATTTGGGATTTTGTGTTCCATTCTAGGCCTAGTATGGTTCTCAATCAGAGGCAGCTGTCAATCGTTGTCTCTGATTGAGAATCATACTTAGGTAGCCTGGTTTCACTTTTGAGTTGTGGGTGTTTGTCTTCCGTGTCAGTGCTTGTTGCCACACGGGACTGTTTTGTTTATTCATGTTTATTGTTTTGTTCCAGTGTTCTGTTGTGATTTGATTAAACATTATGGAAACTTACCACGCTCTGCATTGGTCCTCCGATCCTTCTCGCTACTCCTCCTCAGAAGAGGAGGACGAGATCTGTTACAGGTGATCCTAACTGACCTAAGGCAGGGAATTGTTACTAGGATTAAATGTCAGGAATTGTGAAAAACTGAGTATAAATGTACTTGGCTTAGGTGTATGTAAACTTTCGACTTCAACTCTATTAATTAACATGACTTTAAATATTTGTTTTATTTCATTACAAGTCATCTCATCTCTGTAGAGCTGCTGCCTATGTTGTCTGACAAAATCACAATTTGAGTAGTGATTTCAAAGTAAATAAGGCATACTTTTATGACTGCTGAACACCAACTATCAGTCACTTAGTTCATGCATTTTCAGGCTCGCGAAGCAACTTTTTATCACTCGGAATTGTGTCTAATCTATTGATTTTACCACAGGTGTTCTCCAGTCAACTTGTAGAAGCATCTCAAGAATGGTCAATGGAAAAAGGTTGCACCTGATCTCAATTTCGAGTCTCTTAGCAAAGGGTCTGAATACTTATGTAAATTACGTATTTCAGGTTTTTAAATTTGTATACATTTGCAAACATTTCTAAAACACAGTTTTCACTTTGTCATTATGGGGTATTGTGTGTAGATTGATGAAGCCATTTTTTATGTAATCAATTTTAGAATAAGGCTGTAACATAACAACAACAAAAAAGTCAAGGGGTCTGAATACTTTCCAAATGCACTGTACCACAGACAGAAGTGGTAACCCAGACACGTCAAGAACATATGTTGGTGAGAGGAAGTCTAGTCCCGGGTAGTGTGAGAAGATGGAACTAGGTGAAACTTGGCAGACATTCTAACCAGTTAGAGGGCAGGATAGACCGTCTGGTATACCACAGACAGAAGTGGTAACCCAGACACGTCAAGAACATATGTTGGTGAGAGGAAGTCTAGTCCTGGGTAGTGTGAGAAGATGGAACTAGGTGAAACTTGGCAGACATTCTAACCAGTTAGAGGGCAGGATAGACAGACTGGTATACCACAGTCAGAAGTGGTAACCCAGACATGTCACAGGGGCTATAAAGCTGAAGAATCCATTCATAACGTTATCTCATGACCAAATATGGTAGTGACAGGAAGTCCAGTCAAATATCTTTGGGTATACACTCCCAAAAGCAGCACAACAAGTTTGACAAACCTGCTATTGTGTAAGAGAGGGGGGAGGGCCTCCAGAAATCAAAACATACACATTTACTGGAAACAGTGCTAATGACGCCATAGTTCACCACCCACTCCTCTTATAAACCCTCCACCTCACCTCACAAAAGAAACGTCTCTTTGGGTCTCACTTTCTCGTTTGCACTAGAAGCTTTGATTATTTTTTAACACGAGGCTAAATAAGTAGCTATATTCGCTTGCCATGGATCAACCACCACCGTGCCAGCCAGAGTTTGTCCCAATGAAAGGAAATAAGTACATGCGTCTTGAAGACACTCACGGAGCGCCCAAGTTCCAACATACAGTCGTCTTGGAACAGCCACAGCCCGTTGTACCTCATCCCAGGGATCACATTATCTGGTCACTTTGCAGCCTCGTGTATGGCAACCCATTCTGTCTCGGAATGTTAGCGGTGTATTTCTCTATAAAGGTGAGTTGGAATTATCCTTATATAGCTTTTTATAGCAATGTCTGGTGTTGGTGCTTGTATTGTCTGGATTTTGAAGTTGAGCAAGTTATTATATAGGCGACCAACTTTGAACTATGGAAGGAGGACAGCATAACAATTATCTACATTTGCGTTTCGTTTTCTTGTTATCACACTGTTATAAAAATGTGTAGCCTATACTTCATCAATAGGCTCTATAGATCTTTACTACAAAATAACTATTTTATGGAGTATTAAACCACTAAGAGGGTAATTCATTACTGAGGTCATCTCATTAGTGTGAAATGTCATGTGTGCATGTTGTTAACTAATATGCATAGCTACATAAACACAATCAGCAACACATGAAGGATTCTATAATATAAATGATTCTACATTTTGTCTTCCAGTCCAGGGACAGGAAGATGGTTGGAGACTTGGAGGGAGCAAGAAAACACGGGAAGACTGCATGCTGCTTTAATACTGTGACTCTGACTTTGGTAATCCTCGGGCTGCTCTTCTTCTTCATCACCTATGGTATCATCATCTACCAAGTTACACACTGAGGAGATCCAGTCTTTGCTTTTGTAAAAAGTGTTCATTTGAAGTCTTGGCAGGTGTTATACACCTCTAGGATTGTCCTGATACATTTCAGCTCATCTCCTAAACACACACACACACCACAGAAGCTCCTTCAGCACTGTGTACCAGATCTTATTTGCTCTTCTTTAGTTTTGTGTTTTAAGGACGCAAGATGATTATTTTGAAGTTCCATTCAAATGTAATTTTTTATTAATAAATTCAACCTTTTTGTAAATGCATTACATTTCAGTTTTTATAGCTGTGAATGGATGTTAACGACTCTGTGAGACTCATCCCACATAGACATACACTCACTTAACAAGAAAACAATTCCCATGGCTTTGTATCTGCTTGGCAGAGACAGCGTAACAGAACTTGGCTCGGATCAGCAATTAAACTGTTTACTGAATCTGAGAGGTCCATGAACATACATATCCTGACATGGCTTGTCTTTGTTGTCGCTCTCCAACCAAGTTTAAGCCACAATCTGTACTATTTATGGTTGCTAAGATTACTTGTCCTTGTGTGAAATAAAGATGTAGTAATTAGAGTATGTTGAACAACTTTATCAACCCCAAGAATGAACAGAATTAGGTATTTTTGACCTATTACTCTGATTCAACATCTGTTAATAATTTAGCTGCAAGTAAATGTTGCAATTGTTCAGCCTTTCCTGTGCCTGCGACCAAAAACAAGCTGCATATGGGCATTACCACAACAAGTGATCTAATGATTCTATCTCTTCACAGCACAATGTGCAGAGCTGGGATGGTTGTATACCCCATCTATAACATTCTATTAGTTGCAAGAATTTTGTATAATCATTTAAATAGAAAAACTCTACATTTTGAATCTGTCAACATTTTGTGTATCAGTTCATAAACCATGTGCCATGGAATCGGTACATCGAAAATCTCCTCCCAACTATTTTGCAACCGTTATGGTGCAGCTGTGATTTTTTTGGTCCTTAAATTAAACAGGTATACTTTATTATTTATTTAAAAAAATGTATTTAGCCAATTTAGCTCTTTAATGCTGGGCCGACAAAACCAATTCCTTACCTTCTCCACGTTCCACTTGCCTCCGTGTTTGCGGTAATGCTGCAAACAGTTCGTTGTCATTTTGGATAGAGCAGACATTTCCACATTTCCCTACAAGCTATGGGTATTGATCATATTCCGGCCTCTAATAGAAAAGGGGACCATCTTAAACAGTTAAACCATAGGGAAAGGTTTTGGATTTACAAACTACAGGCCACTAAATACCCTGGTTTAAATGAAGATATGGATTTCTCACCCTTCCTGTAGGGTCGTGATGGGTCCATTTGCTGTCATCTAGTGGACATTTTTCTCAATTGCCCATAGCTATGGTTAGACTGTTGTTGTTCATGTTTTGCTATGTTTTAGTGTACTATGGAATATATAGCTTTCTTATTCTTGACACTTCTCCCAGTCATATTTAAGGTTAGAACTACCTTTTAGTGTTCTGATACTTCTAGCTTGGAGTTGTATTTTTATGATAACATAGCTACAGTATTTCACCTTTTAATGTGTATAGTATTGCTTACTAGGTGTGTCCAATCAATTGTGTAACCACTCCCTCTTCCAATTAGGGCTAATTGAAAAGCTGTTAAAAAAGAGGACCTTGTATTCCTTTTTACTCCCTGGCGAAGCCCGTCGGTTTAAAAAAAACTTTGTTTCTATTGAACATGCCGTACTAAAAGGCATTTTAATCAATTATATGAAGAGTGCCTTGGTCCTCCTTTCTTTTTGATGCACTGTATTATGTAACTTGAAATCACCTGAGATCACAATTTTGTTATAATTGGATGAATGATTAACAGAAATTTTGAGAAATCAGCTAAGCAAAGTGGGACATGGCTTTCGTGGTCTATAGAGGGTTTCGACAAGCACAGATAATTGTCATTTTAACAATACAGAATGATGTTTAAAGTAACTGAGGTGACCGACAGATGTCCCTGCCATTTAGAGCATTTGAAAAATAGTGACTGTTCCTCCACCTTTTTTTTTTCTCCCTTGTCTCAAAAGAATTAAAAAATCTAGTTTGGTGAAGCTTCAATAAGACAAGTTTCAGTTAGAAACATACAGTTCTAGATTGTGCTCTGAAATAGGTTTTATTAGAGTGATCTAACATTAAATAGTCCCATCCTTATGTTGACAGGGATGCCCTGTCTTTAAGGAAGCTGCCTTGAAACAGTTAATGCAACAGGCACAATATTTCTCACATTTGATCCAGGCTGTTTTTGTTGTCTAAGATAATACACGTGTGAAGCTAGCCACAATAAGGATTAACCACGATAGAGGAATTTGCAATTCACCTTAAAACAACAAAAGGGGGGCAGGGGGGTAGTATTAATGGTGAATATACTGAAAAGACAGGGCAAACAAAACACACAAACTGTCACATGCACCGAATACAACAAGTGTAGACTTTACTGTGAAATGCTAACTTACAAGCCCTTAACGAACAGTGCAGTTCAAGACGAGTTAAGAAAATATTTACAGAATAAGCTAAAGTAAAAAATTATAAAAAGTAACACACTAACGAGGCTATATACAGGGGTTACCGGTACCGAGTCAGTGTGCAGGGGTACAGGTTAGTTGAGGTAATTTGTACATGTAGGCAGGGGTGAAGTGACTATGCATAGATAATAAATAGCGAATAACAGTGTACAAAACAAATGGGGCAGTCAATGTAAATAGTCCGGAGGCCATTTTATTAATTGTTCAGCAATCTTATGGCTTGGGAGTAGAAGCTGTTAAGGGGCCTTTTGGTCCTAGACTTGGCGCTCCGGTACTGCTTGCCGTGTGGTAGCAGAGAAAACAGTCTATGACTAAGGTGACTGGAGTCTCTGACAAGTTTATAGGCTTTCCTCTGACAACGCCTATTATATAGGTCATGGATGGCAGGATGCTTGGCCCCAGTGATGTACTGGGCCGTACGCACTACCCTCTGCCTTACGGTCAGTTACCATACCAGGCATTGATGCAACCGGTCAGGATGCTCTCAATGGTGCAGCTGAAGACATTTGAGGATCTGGAGACCCATGCCAAATCTTTTCAGTCTCCTGAGGGGAGACTGTCTTGGTGTGTTTGGACCATGATAGTTTGTTGGTGATGTAGACACCGCTCCACTACAGCCCCATCGATTAATGGGGGACTGCTCGGCCCGCATTTTCCTGTAGTCCACGATAAACTCCTTTGTCTTGCTCACATGGAGGCTGTCTCATCGTTGTCGGTGATCAGGCCACTGTTCTGTCGTTAGCAAACTCAATGATGGTGTTGGATTCGTGTTTGGCCACGCAGTCATGGGTGAACAGGGAGTACAGGAGGGGACTATGTACACACTCCTGAGGGGCCCCAGTGTTGAGGATCAGCGTGGCAGATGTGTAAAGCATAGCTGTGAATGAAGCATTTCTGAATATGAGTCCTGTATGCGACATGTATAGTATGAGGTCCTTATTTTTTAAGACTTTGAGAGTATGGAAACCCAAATCACTCTATAAGTCACAATGGCCCTGTAAACACTCAGGTTGTACAACACATTTGACAATGTTAGTTATAATAAATAAAAAAATATGAGTTTGTCTGCACACCCTTTTTTTTTTTTTTACACAATCATGTCAAATTTGTTGTAAGCTACATCAGTTGTACAACCTGAGAATGTACAAGGCAGATGTCTGCAAAACGTTACCTTGAATAAATAAGCAATAGTCTATCGTACACAGTCTAACTTTTGCTGTCCCCTTTTGGTTTGGAGTGGGACAACAGCATTACGTTCAATGAGTAGGGCAGTGGTATTTCAACTCTTACCCTTCAAGGTCCAGACCCTGCTGCTTTTCTGTTCTACTTGATAATTAATTGTACACACCTGGTGTCCCAGGTCTAAATCACTCCCTGATTAGAGGGGGACAATGGGAAAAAAAAGCAGTGGAACTGGCTTCGAGGTCCAGAGTTGAGTGAGGGGAATAGCCGACTTACATTTGGATTTCATGGTTTGAAGTAACAATCAAATATTTGTGTAAACAAGCAACAAATAAATGCAGTGGTGTGCTGCCTCATAACTATCAAGCTGAACAACCATTGTAAAAAAAAAAAAAGTTAGCCTAGCAACTGGTTGCAACATATGACACAATAAGTCATTTTTATTTTATTTTACTGAGAAGCTAGTGCCCTTTCATATCTTACACAAATGCATTACAAAAGCCCTGATTTATGTTTGACATCGTAAACGTATCCCACTGGGCACAGACGTCAATTCAATGTCTATTACACGCTGTTTCAATGTAATTTCATATAAATGACGTGGAAACAATTCTGATTGTTAAACCATTCTGATTGTTAAACCAGTGTGGTCCAGTGGGATAATATTCAAAACAGGTTAAGCTGGTTTACCCAAAGGAAACACAAGACCCCTTTTAATCAGTTGCAGATGAAGTTAAACTGCATTGGGGATTAATTCAGAATGCTTATGCTATATTGGAAGTGTGAATCAAGTTTAAAAACAACACCACAATGAGCTGTTTTCACAGACATTGTTCTATATTGATGCCAAACCACACCTATAACAGTGTTAACATTCTGAGAGAAGCCACATTGTGGTGTCCCTATCTGTCATTGATTGCATTGGAGTCTTGATGTCAAGCATATTGGCACAGTATTCCAATGCATCTCAGTCAAAAGGCAGTGTCCATTTTAAAAACCCTCCCTTAAGAAAAAAAAAATGTTGTTAGAGTGCAGTAGAACTGCAGTATGCTGCAAATACTGCGTCCAAAATAACACTATACACTGCAGTTAATTCAGCAATTATTTTGTCCAAAATACCAGTCGACTGCAGTTTCAAAACTTCTCTTTTTTAAATTTTTATAAGGACTGCTGTCGCTAGAGAAAAGGGAAGAAGCACCATTTTGTTGTGAAAAACAAAAAACAAAGGCACAGATCCATGCTACCATGCACACGACTAAGGCCTCTCTTGTTGGAGGGATGTTACACACAAACGTTATGTACAATGGGATACTTATGTACAGTGCATTCAAAAATAAGGCAGTAACATAAAATGTGGAAAAAGGGGTCTGAATACTTTCTAAATGCACTGTACATGTGCCTTTTCTCAATGTACCGTTTAATTAATCATTTCAAATTTAAGGATATTTATACGTATTTATTTATAAAATCACTGTGACTATAATAGTTTGGAAGACAACAGCTGTATCATAACACACAATAAATAGTTTATTTGAACAGTCCTTAGAGTTAAAAGTAAAACAATAACAAAAACACCACCTTCAAAACACTTTTCAATCCACTGCCTCAATGGAGGTTCAGGGTTAGGACAGAGACTGTGTCCCCTCTCGTCTCATACACCAGTGGTGTCCCCATAGTCCTTGTTCCAGCGCACATACAGGTCCAGCGTTTGTGGTCCGACACTCCTCTTGATCTTCTTCAGTGACTCCACGAAATCAGAGAACCTGATATTCCTCACCTGCACAAAGGCACAGAACACTACAGCGATGAAGGGTGCAACAACAGCAGGGCGGTTCATTCATTCACATCAAAAGTAAGAAAACCGAATGAAACTGTGAGGGAACACCTTAGCCTGTCCAATGAGAAGCGCTCGTTTTAATTTTCTGTAGGAAAAAAGTTTTGCAACCATTAAGAGTTATTTAAAAAATTTAACCTTTATTTTACCAGCCCGTCAATTAGGAACAAATTCTTATTTACAACGATGGCCCGGCAATAGGCAAAAGGCCTCCCGTGGGGGAGGGTGCAAGGATAAAAAATAAAAAAAGTAAGACAAGATGGACAACACAGACAACACAGGGTTTTTCATTAAAAGTATATATTTAACTTTGTGAATGAAGCACATTGTGAATGCTGCAAATACTTGAGCTTGCCTGTTGCAATGGAACCAATAGAGGTCCTGCAGGGGCCACACCACTGCCGCAGCCCCAGCAAGTTGAAGGAGGAAGAAATTAGTCTGAAGAAGGATGGGACTAGGATCCATTATGTCAGAGGAACTATGTTAGACTCACTGTGCTGAGGCATCTAGAGGCTCAGAAAGAGTCATAGACACTGGAAGATTTTAGGGGGAAGATGTCTGTGCTACAGACAGCTATATTGGTCCACCAATACAGGACTAGTGAAGGCCCAGTGCACTACTTTTGTGACAAATATATATATATATTTTTATGATGATTTTTCAAGGGGTGCTGCAACACCCTCAGCACCCCTACTCCTTGTGGCTATGGAAAGAATCAGAGAATCCTGGAATAATCATTTGACCTTTTACAGGTGACAGACTTGAGGATTTTTTGCCTAAATTCTGTTAATTTTTCCCCCAAATTCCATTTTCTCTGTTTAGTTTTTACAAGTTTCAGATTTTCCCTTCAGGTTTTCGATCTCACTTTTTAAATATAAAAATAACTAAATTTGATGTACTAAAGTCCACAACAATGCTTAAACCACATCAGGAGATCATTTTTTTCTTCATTTTTGGGTGTAAATACCAGGGTTGTGGTCATTTACATAAATTCAATTCAAAATTCAATTCTCTGTCCCAGTAAATTCCATTTAATTCAATTATAATTCCAGTCCTCTGAATTCCAATGTTAGGTCAATTCCAAGAATCCAAATCCACAAATTCCAAATTGAATTAAATTCGTGGAATGATTATACTGGAATGATAATAATATAGGTTGAAATTATTAATAGCAAATCCTACAGTCCATGTCGTATACTATGTGCATTAACTTCATTAACTGGGAAATGTAAAAATATAGAATTCCAATTAAATTCATTTTCTAAGATTAAACAACAACATCTGTGGCGATGAGAGAACCTTCTCTGCACTCCACCAATCAGGCTTTTATGGTGGCCAGACGGAAGCCACTCCTCAGTAAAAGGCACATGACAGCCAGCTTGGAGTTTGCCAAAAGGCACTTAAAGGACTCTCTGACAGTAGTGAGAAACAAGATTCTCTGGCCTGAATGCCAAGTGTCACGTCTGGAGATAACCTGGCACCATTGCTACGGTGAAGCATGGTGGTGGCAGCATCATGGTGTGGGGATGTTTTTCAGCAGCAGGGACTGGCAGACTTGTCAGGATCAAGGAAAAGATGAACAGAGGAAAATACAGAGAAATCCTTAATGAAAACCTGCTCCAGAGCGCTCAAGACCTCAGACTGGGGTGAAGTTTCACCTTCTATCAGGACAACGCCCCTAAGCACACAGCCAATAGCTGTGCAGCAAAGCTCCCCGTCCAACCTGACAGAGCTTGAGAGGATTTGCAGAGAAGAATGGGATAAACTCCCCAACTATAGGTGTTGCAAGCTTGTAGCTTCATACCCAAGAAGACTCAAGGCTGTATTCATAATATAGCTAGCTAACATACATTTGGAGGAAACAAGTTATAATTAACTGGCTAGCTAACTAGCGTTAGCAGTGTTTTCAATGGTGGCTTGTGCAGCTAGCTAACCAGCTAGAAAACAACAGAACAAAAGTATAATTTTGGATTCGAAAACTAGTCCAACAGGCTCTGCATTTCAGGAATCACAATCGTAAGTACCCCTGGTGCACTGATAAATTATTTAGCCATTTAAACCATTTATTTAAACAATTTATTTGTTGATGAAAACTCTGTTTTTGCAACTGCAGTCATCGGTTTCCTTGCATTTCAAATGTGACCTGGACGGATTGGATTCTGGTTAGTGACGGTTGTTATCCAATGGAGCGCTGTGATTGGTTGCACAAATATTCTGTGGCGGGCTTAGCGAAGGGGCAATTCCCACCCCATCCTCTGCATCTAATGACTTGAGGGAAATCTATCAAATGCTCATACCCTGACTACAAATCAAATCAACCGCTCACGTCGCGTGCGCGAGCATTGCAAAATAAATGTAGAAATATATTATTCAATTATTGCACCCGCACTGCTCGCGTGCGCCAACGAGCGTCTGCGTTGCCAAGGGCTAAAATAGAAGTCAGTTCTATTTGTGACACAGATCGCGCTGCAAGTCCTGCCTCTCCCATCTCCTCATTGGTTTATAGAAGCAGGTACCCACGTGCCATCTCATTGGTTATGAAAGACGGAAAGACGAACCAGGTCAGTGGCGGTAATGCACCAAATTTATGAAAGTTGCCAATCGCAATATAAAGTCCAGAGAAGAAAAAGCCTGGAAGGAGGAGAGATGACTAGAAACGATTTGGTTCACCGTTTTATGTGTGGATTAATTGTCGGAGTAGAGGACCTTCTGCATTTCAGGTAAAATAACAACTCAATATTTATATCCCAGGACAAATTAGCTAGCAACAGCAAGATAGCTAAATAGCATAAATTAGCTAGCAAGTGCAAGCTGGCTAGCTAAATCTCCATAAATGTTAGTTTTGATATTTTAACCTGCGTGTCGTGATCGCGTTTGGTGTGGGGGGGCTAACTTAATTTATGCACGATGGCGCGCGCACTCGCGCAGACGGTTTGAGTTACGTGTCAGTCTGCTCTGGTCGCGTCTGGTTTTCCAGGGACCTTAACAAAGAGTCAGCACACTCAGCCCCAGCAATTATTTTAACTCAAACCCTGGTCCCTATGACTAATTCAAAAAATGATTATATGAAAAGGTTATGTCTCTAGATGTTACATTAATGTTGTTTAATGTTTTTACAATGGATTCACTTTTTCTTTGCATCACTTTTCAATAAAAAAGTTAATAAAAAACTCATATGGCTTTTTTAAAATGAGAATGTGACTGTAATAAATAAGCACAAAAATAGCACAGTATGGAATTATAGGTGAGCTAATATCATATATTTGGAGTAGCATATCGTGGAATAGATTTTCCCAAATATCACCCACCCCAAACATGCCCTAATAAATAACACGCCAAGATTCATAGGTAGAACTTGCTGCCAAGGGCACCAAGGGTAGTCAACAACTAGAGCGTTGGACTAGTAGCCGGAAGGTTGCCGATCTTACAAGGTAAAAATCTGTTGTTCTGCCCCTGAACAAGGCAGTTAACCCACTGTTCCTAGGCCATCATTGTAAATAAGAATTTGTTCTTAACTGACTTGCCTTTTTAAATAACGGTAAAATTGTAAAAAACTTGAAAAAAAAAACCTAGCCATTGATTCTCAAACCGAACACCATCACTCAATATGCACGTTCACGTGTCAATCTCAATTGCTAGTTGTAGAGTCTACGAGGGCTCCACTGAACCTTTGGCAGCCTCTTTACTGAGTGGGCATACCGTGCCGATTCAGTGTCCTTGGCAGCAACTTTTATCCATGAATTTTAAACCGTTACCTAGCAACAACATGGCCACTACTACTTTGCCCTCAAAATTGTCAGAATGAATCTAAGATAATCATTTGCTTTTAAGTTTTTGCCGAGGTCTTAGTCTTGCAATTTTACATCTAGCTAAGGTGTTTTGTGCTTGAAGGAGTAGTATTTTTTAAGTTTTAAAAAGTGCATGAAAACAAGTTAGTGCAGTAGAGAGTCTGCTGTGCTCAGCTGACCCGACACTGTTTAGAGAAACATGCGGTTCTACAGACTGATTTATGAGAACACGTCTACAACTTTATCAGCATGCTGTAATTGAAGGACAAGCTACACGCTGTTCATCAGTGCCCAAAATCACTAGCTTGTTAAGTTCCATCCTTGTGTTTGTCAGTGAAGCTAGCCATTAGAACTAGCTATCAGGCACTATGAGCAGGCAGGCTAAGTCAACTGGCGAGTTGCTTTGGTGCTATTTGTGCTGCAGTAAAGAGATGCCGTTTTGCTTCATAGCGTATCATGCTACAAAACAGGTCGCAGAAGGAGACAATGCTTGCAAATGGGTTTTGAATTTTGGAACATTGACAAGTGGCAGTTGGGATACAAGTGGTTGATTGGTCAAAGTATTTGGTTTATTATTCAGACTTCGTGTGATGTATACAGTGAATAGTGTAAACATACCTCGTTTGCGGCCATGTTCCTGACTTGTTCTGGACGCAACTCTGAGAATTGAAATAGATTGCATTAGGAAACAAATACACACATTTGTAAAGAGACCAATTGCTGTATCGATTCAAATGAATGAATTATGCCGCTTACCTCTGATGGGACCGAGGGACGCATCTTTGGCCAGCGAGGTCAGGTCACTGCCAGAATAGCCTTCTGTCATTCTGCAAGGATTACACATATACCAAGTATTTCCATTATACCACAATATTTAATTAAGTTTGGGCGCAGATAGCCTAGTAGTTAGAGCATTGGGCCAGTGACCGAAAGGTTGCAGGATCGAATCCCTGAGCGTACAAGGTAAAATTCTGTCATTCTGCCCCCTGAACTAGGCAGTTAAACTACTATTCCCCGGTAAATAAGAATTTGTTCTTACTTAAATAAAGGTTAAAGATATTTTTTATTTATCTACATTTCTTAGATCTCTGTACAGTCAGGTCCAAAATTGTCACCCTTGATAAAGATGAGGAAAAAAACGACTACAAATACTGAGCTATATTATGAGCAATATTATATATATATATATATTATATATATAATATTTTATATTTGTTTGTACTTGTTTGTTTTTGTTGATACTTGTTAAACAATCTGAGCAATTGTTTTAGTATAAAATAATATAAATAAATAACTGGAGCATTCGCGAAAAAAAGCACATTCGTTGCACAAATGTACCTTACCATAAACATCAATGTCCTTCTTAAAATCAATACACAGAAGTATATATATTTTTTTAACCTGCATATTTAGTTCAAATAAATACATGTTAGCAGGCAATATTAACTAGGGAAATTGTGTCAATTCTCTTGCGTTCAGTGCAAGCAGTGTCAGGGTATGTGCAACAGTGTGGGCCGCCTGGCTCGTTGCGAACTTTCTTCTTAACAAAGGCCATAATTAATTTGCCAGAATTTTACATAATTATGACATAACATTGAAGGTTGTGCAATGTAACAGCAATATTTAGACATAGGGTTGCCACCCGTACGATGAAATACGGAATAGTTACGTATTTCACTGAAAGAATAAACGTTTTGTTTTCGAAATTATAGTTTCCGGATTGGATCATATTAATGATCAAAAGCTTGTATTTCTGTGTGTTTATTATAATTAAGTCTATGATTTGATATTTGATAGAGCAGTCTGACTGAGCGGTGGTAGGCAGCAGGCTGGTAAGCATTCATTCAAACAGCACTTTACTGCGTTTGTGAGCAGCTCTTAGCAGTGCTTGAAGCACAGCGCTGTTTATGACTTCAAGCCTATCAACTCCCGAGATTAGGCTGGCAATACTAAAGTGCTTATAAGAACATTCAATAGTCACAGGTATATGAAATACAAATGGTGTAGAGAGAGATAGTCAACGCGTCATAATTTCTATAATAACTACAACCTAAAACTTCTTAACTGGGAATATCGAAGAACTGGGAATATTGAACCACCAGCTTTCATATGTTCTGAGCAAGGAACTTAAATGTTAGCTTTTTTTACATGGCACATATTGCACTTTTAATTTGTTCTCCAACACTTTGTTTTTGCATTATTTAAACCAAATTGAACATGTTTCATTATTTGAGACGAAATTGATTTTATTTATGTATTATATTAAGTTCAAATAAAATGGTTCATTCAGTATTGTTGTATTTATCATTATTACAAATACATATATTTAAAAATAATAATAACAACTTGAAAAAATAGTTAAATAATAAATAAATACAAAAATCGGCCGATTAAATCGGTATTGGCTTTTTTGGTCCTCCAATAATCGGTATCGGTATTGAAAAGTCATAATCAGTCGACCTCTAATTAATTAATTAATTAATATATATAAATATAAATATATATATATATATATATATATATATATATGACAGGTGTCAAAATGATTGGCAACCCTAAATATTTTTATAAAATCATACAAAATTCTATTTCATTTACATTGTACTTTTTTAATGAATCTCATTTTAAGCAACTGTATTGTGTCCTTCCATTGTTTCAATAGGGTATAACAATGAGGTAACACGCATGTAAAATCCCATTGTCATCCGTCACCATGTGAAAATTCACAAAACAAAACCGACAAATGGTTGTTGAACATCAAATCAGGCAATGGGTACAACAAAAAAAAGCTATAAAACAGAACACAACAATTAAGAAGTTTCAAACTTGCCTGGTATTGGAAAAAAAGTGTATCTTGTCCCCACACACAGTAAGGAAGACAGTTTGGGAGGCAAAGAATATTGAAGGGCTAAAGTTGGAAAATTACAGAACTTGGTCACTTCTTGGGGTCACCAAGTCTCCAAATCTACACGCAGATGCCACCTCCATGCCAATAGGCTCTTTGGAAGGGTTGCCAGAAAAGAGCCTTTATTGAGAGCAACCAACTAATGTAAACTCCTGGAGTTTGCTAAACGGCATTGACACTTGGATTGGAACGCTTGCTGTGTTCAGATAACACAAAAATAAAGCTTGGCATTGAAAGGAGGAGAAAGGAAGAAGAAGAAAACCTCATACCTACTAGGGCTGGGAATTGCGATTGTCATGATTCTACATGTATTGCGATTCAAAACGGTGATTTTTTTTGCGATTCTATGGTCCAAACATATTGCTCACCACAATATCTGCTACAGAGTGACAAGATGGAGCCATGAGAAAACAGTTTTGATCAGTCATGGAAGTTAATGTGCTGAAAACAATTTGGCTGTCTATTTAAAAAGTCGATATTGGATGTTATGGAGCTGTTTTGCTTCCACTGGTCCTGGGGTCCTTGTTAAGGTCAACGTCATCATAAACTGTAGCAAGTACCAGGACATTTCAGGCAAAAATCTGGTTGCCTATGCCAGGAGGCTGAAACTTCAACGTAAGTGGATATTCCAGCAAGACAATAACCCCAAGCACAACATCAGAATCCACAATGAAATGGTTAACTGACCAAACAAATCTATTTTGCAATGGCCATCTCAGTCTCCGGACTTGAACCTCATTAAAAACATGTGGTTTGAATTGAAGAAGGCAGTCCATAAGCGCAGACCAAAGGATATCAAGGATCTGGAAAGATTCTGTATGTGCTCTCCAGTGGGGATTTTAGCATGTCAATCTTGGTGGGAAAAAAAAAAAAAAAGTGGGATGCATGCCAGCAAAGCCACTACACAATACATGAATTGCACTATAACGCTGACAAACGATGCCCACAAACTGTTGGGACTCTGCTGTTGGGGCCCTAACACCTTACCACTGCTATACCTGGCTTTCAGCGGAGCCTTGTCTGGCAGTGAAACAGTTCATCCAGCCTCATTTACTGCCTTTAAAAAAACATAGCTGATATGGCTGACTTGCTTAAACAAATGTAGTTTCTACTGACAATTGAAATGTACAAACTATGGCATAAGGGGGCGACAAGCGGATAATTACGGATTGCCTCAAGTCAGAACCGTAGGATAAACAAAGGGGGCATATAAACAGAATGAAAGCTCTTACAATATTCAATGACTACATTTCTCTAAAACAGGTTAAAAAGGCTTCATGTGCACCACCAAGTTAGAACAGTAGGCAAAATGAAGAGCTGAAAATATACCACATTTTTAGGGTGGGCTACTAACAGCTTACTACACAACATACACTTAGTATTACTTTCTTAGCTACAGTATACATATATCCCTTGCATATTACATCATTTATGCAGCAGCATACAAGACATTTTTGGACTCACCTTGTGAAGGTGGCGCAGCGGTCCTTTGTGGGCAAATTTTGTCATCAAACTTTGTCATCAAAGTCTGGCATTCACTGGATTTATGATGGCAACTCAAACAAAAATAACACACAGCCACTCCATTGAATAGCAGGCGAACGTTAGTGGTTGCTTTGCAATGCTTGCAGTTAGTCACTGATTCCTTCCAAACGACTCATTGTTCAATTTGTGATTTCCAACTTGTTGTGTAATCTTTATGGCCGATGAGCACAGATACGTTTTATCTATAATTTATCTTCATTATTTATCTTCATATGAAAAGAATTTGCCAGTAGATTGTCGACTTGATTCATGATGATGACTGCTAGCTAAGACTTTGAAATTAAGATGTTGACATGATCAGTCCAATCAAAGCTACTGTACATATAACGTGATTTACATAATTTTATCTGTGGCCAGTGACCTTGAGCCTTCTTGGAAGGGCACTTGTAATAACTCCACAGCAGGACCCAAAGGGCTGAAATTTTGGATGTCTACCCTTACTAAGGACATGAACTTGGCGATGGCGTAGTGTCCCCATGAGTGACAGAAGACTGAGGCAATCACGGCACAATGCTCCTATTTTCTGCTGGCTCGCCCCACCACCAACAGAAAGCACTGAGCTAGGCTGAAATACCTGCATTTTGGAGCTGCCTTACTCAAGAAAACAAAAAAAGAGACCATGTGTGTATGGTGTGCAGCTTTATTAACTGAATGACATATATCTTTTTTACGTTGTTTGCAAACTGATATGTGATACGTATTAATGCCAAATTAACATGCAAAACAGGCAAGCCCCCCCAAAAAATATATGGATAATATATATTTTCAAAACAATTGCTAAAAATGTGGGGCTCAAAACAGCCCCACCTGCCCTGAATGAAGGGTCGCCACTGGTGTTCTTCAATCTCATAAAACATTTGAGAAAAAGGCTCAGTCCCATAGGGCGACGCACAATTGGACCAGCGTCGTCCAGGTTTGGCCCGGGGTAGGCTGTCATTGTAAATAAGAATTTGTTTTTAACTGACTTGCCTAGTTAAATAAATAAAAATGTTTTTAAATAAAGTACCATTATCCAAGGGGAGGGTGCCGGAGTATTGAAAACGATCTTTTTTAGATGACTTGTTCAAGAAAATCTTTCACTGAGCAATTGTATTAGCATACAATAATATAGTTTTGCTCATCTTTATCTAGGTTGCCAATAATTTTAGACGTGACTGTATATCTCTGTATGTCATTCTGAAAGTATAGAGAGATAGCAAACATTTCAAATATAACATTATGTCTCTATATATTAATATATCTATTGAAATCTCTTTATTTATCCATCATTTTGAAAGGATTACAGTGAACAAAACATGTTATATTATAAAGATATATGGATATCATGATCTATCGCTATATCTAATGCTCTATCAACTACCTATTGTAAAAAGTTAATTCATACCATGGTAAAGGATATCTAAAAGTGCATAACATATTAGGTAGGTTTCCAAGTCAGTTTACCTGGCTAGCTGTGACAGTTCTTTCTGTGCGAGAGGATTTCCGTGCTTCTCCAAAAGGTTCTTGACCAGTTTTAGCCGTGTCTATACACAACACACAATTATATACATTTTTGCAGGGAAATTGTATGGGGGAATGTGATTTGTTTACTGTATGGCTACAGTTGTAAATTGAATTAATAGGTTTCTTAACATACCTCTTCTGTTGGTAAAGCCACGTACACCCGTTTTGCAAATCGCCTGTGAATAGAAACAGTTTGAGAACATGTACCATTGGGTATGCCTTGAAGCCTTAAATGACAATTCCACCACTTTATAACCAGTTATTATGCTGTTAGGATACACTGAGTGAACAAAACTTTAGGAACACCTGCTCTTTCAATGACAGACTGACCAGGTGAATCCAGATGAAAGCTATGATCCCTTATTGATGTCAGTTGTTAAATCCACTTCAATCAGTGAAGATTAAGGGAAGGATACAGGTTAAAGGATTTTTAGGCCTTGAGACAATTGAAACATGGATTGTGTATGTGTGCCATTCAGAGGGTGAATGGGCAATACAAAATATTTAAGTGCCTTTGAATGGGGTATGGTAGTAAGTGCCAGGCGCACAGGTTTGGCTGTGTCAAGAACTGCAATGCTGCTGGGTTTTTCACACAACAGTTTCTCGTGTTCACACAACAGTTTCCAGTTTCCCCAAAGGATATCAAGCCAACTTGACACACAACATGGGCCAGCATCCCCGTGGAACACTTGACACCTTGTAGAGTCCATGCCCGGACTAATTCAGGCTGTTCTGAGTGCAAAAGGGTGTTCAACTTAGACCAAAGGATGTTTGTACAAAAGTGTATATGAACTACTGTAGGATTTGATACACATTTTGATGTTTTATCATTTTTTGTTAGTCATACTGCATGATTCCTCATTTTTTAAAACTTGTGCATTGCCCTCATCTACAGTATAGTCAAATCACATTTTATTTGTCACGTGCCGAATACAACAGGTAGACCTTACCGTGAAATGCTTACTTACAAGCCCTAAACCAACAATGCAAAAAAAAATGTAAGGAAGAAAATATTAGCAAAAAAATATAAAAATAAACTTAGGTACAAATAAAAAGTAAAAATGACCTACAATTTCCGGGGTGCATTTCACCTCCCACGATGCAATACTCTGCCTAGTCTGCAGTTAGCTTAGCTCGCTAGCAAGCCCAGATGAAGCTTATCATAAGTTAAGTGCATTTCACATTCCTTTTGGGTTGTAATAATATTATTATAATGCTTGCATGAACAGAATTCTGAATATATGTTAATATCATTGTAACCAATCAACTGCATTACACATGAAAAAAAGGAGTTAGATGCTAACAAATGCTAACCATAGTTACCGTATCTGATGGTTAGCAAGTATGCTAGCTAGCCCAACTTCTACATCAGAAATACGTTTTTCCAACAATCACAGTCGAGTTAAACTTAGCGACTGTCTTAAACAAATGTCCAAACAACATGTAGGCCTGTTAGAACATTTATTAAGACATTTACAGGCAAATCACTATTGAATCCTAGTCTCTCATGGCTAAGTAGCTAACCCTGCTGCATCTGAAATAAAGTGTTTTCAACAATAACAGCCAAATACAGCCTGTCCAAGTAACCATCCAATAACACTGTAGGCCTATTAGAACTACTAAAAAGTATGACATTTACAAGTAATTCACTTCAAAAATATAGGCTATTTGGAAAAGGGCGCAATGGCCGCCGGAGCTGCAACTTCATCGGTGATGGCCGGAGTGGTTTTGCCACAGAAAACTATTGGAGTAAGCCAACTAAATATCTTTCTATAGGTTTTTGAGCATCATCTTGCAAGCAAAACATTTTAACCGCCTCCCTCATGACAGCGAAGAGAAAAAATGTATGTTTTGAAGTAACTCACTTCATACAATTCTACACATTTTTCCATAGGGTGGAGGAAAATGTTGGCAGTTTTTCATATGATAACTGATGATCAAAGGGCCCACCCCGGTTGGTAATTTGACCA